>NW_010160486.1:0-50629 GCF_000695765.1 Mesitornis unicolor | reverse complement strand
AGCAGGATGACCATGAGCCAGCAATGTGCCCTTGCAGCCAAAAAGGCCAATGGCATCCTGCGGTGTATTACAAGGGGTGTGGTTAGTAGGCTGAGAGAGGTTCTCCTTCCCCTCTACTCTGCCCTGGTGAGACCGCACCTGGAATATTGTGTTCAGTTCTGGGCCCCTCAGTTCAAGAAGGACAGAGAACTGTTTGAAAGAGTCTAGTGCAGAGATCACAAAGATGATTGAGGGAGTAGAGCATCTCCCTTATGAGGAGCGGCTGAGGGAGTTGGGTCTTTTTAGCTTGGAGAAGAGGAGACTGAGGGGTGACGTCATTCACGTTTATAAATTTGTAAAGGGTGAGTGTCAGGAGGAAGGAGCCAGGCTCTTCTCTGTGATGTCTAATGATAGAACAAGGGGCAATGGGAGCAAGGTGGAGCATAGGAGGTTCCATATGAACATAAGGAAAAACTTTTTCACTGTGAGAGTAACAGAGCACTGGAACAGGCTGCCCAGAGACGTTGTGTAGTCTCCTTCTCTGAAGACATTCAAAACCCACCTGGACACATTCCTGTGTGACCTAGTCTAGGTGATCCTGCTCTGGCAGGGAGTTTGGATTAGATGATCTTTCGAGGTCCCTTCCAACTCCTAACATTCCGTGATTCTGTGATTGTGTATTGAGGGCTTCAGGAACAAGAATCAGCAGGTTACAGAGGTGAGATAGGTAAGGAATTAGCAGGTGGTTGGACAGGAGTTTCCAGTCTCTTTCTCTCTCCAAGGCTCATCCCACCCACCCCATGACATTGCTTGCTGTCGTTAATCACTCACAATATACCTGTTAAATTTAGTGGAGTTATGCTTCTTGATTTCACAGAACTGGGCAACAGAGCTGAAAACAATAGACTAACTAAGCTTTGAGGCTTACTAGTATATTATCATTTTTAAAGACAGACACTCTGTAAGAATTTAATGGAAGGTTCCAGGCCCAACATATTCTATAGACATCTGTCAATTATATCACAAGACTCATTTCTTTACAGAACATGAATTAGAAAGATAAATTTGTCCATCTAAAGCTCTATCTGTATCCTCCATTTCTCTGTAATAATTAAAAAAATAACAGCTTTTTGATCAGCCATAAGAGCAGTTTATAATGCTATGCTCAATTTCCTATCACTAATATTTCATTTCCACCTTACACCACAGAGGTATATTATGGTTTTGCTTCCTTAAGACAAATGAAAAATAAGATTAGAAGCATTTTGTCATGAATCACAAACAAAGAGTACAGATCCATTCTCAAGTTAGTTTTCCTAATACCTCTTTCACTTCTGTTTGTACATCTTTAAAATCAAAATATGTTTTGAGTTACAAAATCTGCTATTATAGGATAAGGTCTGATTTGTTCTGTAAATCTGTTGAAAAAGACTAAGGCACTTAGATCTGGTAAGTGACAAAATATTTGTCAGAATAAACTCTCTTACTACTGGTCCAACTAGAATGAAGCAAGACTCCAAAAATATTGCAAAATAATTGACTAACAAAGTTATTGTAAGACTGGAGTTCACAATAATACTTCATTATAGCAGAATACGTATAAAATATTTCAGATGGTTCTCTTTAATTACGGACTGATCTGATTGCTGAAGTAGTGAAAAAGCAGAGAATATATCAGATCATGATGCAAGTAGAATGGCTTGAGCAGAAGAAAACCTCTGTCCTGATATACAGGATGGCATTACTGGTATTTTAAAGAGCAAGTGAACTTGTTGCTAGAAATTCAAATATTAATGGAAGCAGTCCCATGTATTGCATTTCTTTACATTCAAATACTGAATACCTATTAACAATCTCGCTTTACCTACTGAAAATACAGAAATATCTTTATGTATTTTACCTTATTTTTATTGTAAACAGGAAAGCAGAGCCAATAAAATACAGTCCATACTATTGACTTTGTTTGGTGGCCAATTTTACATTGTTCTAAAGACTGATACAATCATTCTTACAATTCAGACATTCTTTTAATGTTGTTTTTGTCTTTATATATATTTGAGAACAAAAGTACTGAGGTATGAAAACATCACAGTAATCTTCAGATGTTGGTTTATATTTCAAAAGATAAATAAAGATAGAACAGACAAAGATAACTCAGTAGTCAAATTTTTATACTGAATATTTTAAAATGTCCAGTGTGATTGGTTGCTGTGAAATGATGTGTCATAAACAAGTAAAGAAATCTAGACTTGCTTTAGAAACAATTTTTCAACTAACCCTATAATACTTAATAATGTGGAACATATTACAATAACCAGCAAGTAAATTAGACAAGAGTATTTAGAAGTTTATAGGAGTTTAGGCTGGTGCTAATTGCTAGTCTGATCAGAACCTGAACACTATTGTGAGTTTAAATGTATGTTGTCATGCATGTTTTACATATCTCTTTGGAATGGAAGGGTTGCGTAGTTCTGCAGCATTGAATCTCGTGATGTTTTTGGAACCTATTTTATTTGTTTCTCATACAAGGAGAAACTGCAAAGAAGTTCCCTGTGGGATTTTCCTTGATGCAGAATCAAGGTCTTTCGCAGAGGTTACAAACTTACAGTTCATCCATCTTTACAGAAGACCAGTGCAGAAGATAACAAACAAGAAAATACTGAGAAGGGAAAGAAAGACTTTTTTTTATCAGGCTTGCTCTGTCTGAACTTCTCTTGACCTCTCCTCAACTTCATTTTACTTGGCTTAGCTGTGACAGCAATTTTTCTAATTGACCAGGTGTCTAAGGTTAATTTATTTTACTTTTGTTTGGCTGTGTATGGTACAGACATAGTCTTATATAGACAACAATAACAAAAGTTTGTTGTAGAATGAGATATTTACCACTCTAACTCAATGATATAGTGTAGAGATGTATGAAAAGAAGAAAAAGAAGAAAAAGAAGAAAAGAAGACCTAGAGTGTGGCGCAAATGAGTAAAGGCATGAGGTGGTAAGAGATGGGACACAGGCTTGGCACTGGAGACCACTAGACTCACTAATGGTTAGTGAAAAAAAATACTGAGCTGGAGCTGTTAATAACTGATTCTAGGGGTAAGAAAGAGAACAAAGAAATAGTATCTAACATACATAAAGTGCATCATATATAGTAAATTTGGATTTAACCTGGAACTGTGGACTACTGAAGAAAATGTGTTTGCATGCTAGCAAACATATAAATGACCTGAAGTGGAAATAGAAAAAAAAACTAAGAGAAGAAATAATTAGCAAAAACATCATATTCCTCCTGGCGAAGGACTCCAGATGCTGAATTGTCATAACCCCACCCCATTAGCAATGTCACGATGAAACTCCTGACCTTTGTACCCAGAGAAGCAGTGGAAGGGTGCACATAACACCAGGAAAAGGGATAGAAACACTGTTTCTAGTTCACACTACTGAGAAATAAGAATTATGGCAAAGAAAATGTCCCTAAATGTGATGTGCAGAATATTCAAGCTCATGCCACAGATACTGATGTGAGGAGATCAGTGGAAAAAATGCAGTGAAAACAAGAGAGATCCAGAAAAAATTAAAGTCACTTTGCACAGAAGGACTGGGTGGCTGTTACAGGAATGTAGGACAATTGAGAAGAAAATTATGAAGCAAAGGAGAAAACAAAGAGAAGGAAACTTTTTGCATGCAGGCCGATCCTTCTGCTGCAATACAGTTCATTGCTTGCAAATGTCAAGCCTTATGTGCTATCATTACTCTGAATACATCTATGTATCCCGTACAGGATTATGCTATTCTGCTAAAATTAGTCTTCTTTCCACTGACTATTTGTGAAAAAGCATACTCAGAGAAACTTACTTGAAATACAGACATTAAAAAAGCATTCAGCCTAAGTTCTTAAATGATTTAAGAACTTAACATATAAACACATAAAATAAATACATTTATGAAGTCTCTTCTAGCAGTACAATAAAACGTATTTGTTTGAAAGTATTATGCAAAGAATTTCACATAGGAACTATCAGGATATAAGAATTATCAGAATACACATGAAAAAACAAGTCCATGCTGTGGTTTTAAGTACAGTAATCACTAAAGTTGGGATACTAATGAGCTCTAAATTACCTAGCACATCCCTCAATAAAAAACCCCCTCATAGCCAACTTTGTTAACATGTAAAAACGGCTGAGATTTCAGAATCTTTAGAATATAGTTAAAACACGCAAAGAGATACTGATTGCCCTGTAAAGGTATAACAGAAAATTTAAAAGTTCTATTTTATGTCAATGACCTCTCAATGACCAATCTTGACTTATTTGTCAGAACACTAGTGCTTTTTGTTACTGAAAGGGTATAAGCAGATATAAATGCTTACTGTTATAGATCATCTTATAGAGCCAGAGACAAATATTAGACACTCAATTAAAAAAAAAATCTAACTCAGATCAGATATGAAAAGTCTTAGTACTTTCAATGCCTTGAAACTACTGCAAACAAATATTAAATTTTTACATAGGGAAGTTTTTAGAAGAATTTATGAAAAGGAGAGAGATATAGGACTCTAGAAGCTATATTTAAGTAAGCTTATTTCATCAAGATAAGGAAGATTAATAATTGGAAATCCAAATAATATTTTTAAAATGTAAAGAGTGGTCTGGTAAATGCAGAACAGTTCTACTAAAATCATAGTATATTATGATTAAACTATATAAAATTTCAGAAATTTTTGCTTTCAACCTCAGCTCCTTAATTGTGTTATACTTCTGTGGGGAAATGGTGCACACACCTTATTTTCAGAAAGAGTTCAATACAAGTATTAAAGAGTAAGAATATGTTATTGATTGATTCTGTCTTAAACAAAGAATGCAGACTTCTACTTTATTCACTGTTCAATTACTTAAATCGTTTCATCTACTATATTGAAGTTGTGAAGACAGCTAGGCGCAACATATGTCACAGTAGCACAATTTAAATATCACTCTCATAGTCAGTTTTGTCCCTACAGTGTTCAGGGCCATAAGGAAAATATTTTCCATTGGAAATAATGTCTTATGAGATTGCAGACTGTTTCACCACTATACACCACAATTCTAAGAACTCCTACAATGTTCTTAATACATGTGCACATTCATGCATAGTTGGAAATGAAGAAATATCTCTAATTTCAGAGAGTACTTCTTGCTGTATTTTGCATAATCACTGTGAAAATAGTACATCAGATAGATGAAAGGAAATAGCTTTTAGTGAGGTGTTCTGTCATGGGAAAATAATAAATCAACAACCTATGAACTCTAGGTCCATTTGAAGCGTATTTAGAGCCCTCATTAACCTCTAGAGGCCAATTTGAATAGAAGGCGTTTAATGAAGACACAGAGAGGATTTTTAATAAATTATTATGATGGAAGAAATGGAAACAAGCTAGAAATTATAAAGATTACCCAAATTATAATTAGATCCCAAAGTGGCAACATAATCACTTGATTCATGCAACAAAGGCTACTGCCAAGGCACAGATACTAAACAGCGGCACAACTTTATACAATACAGTTTAAGAGGTTTTGGCAATGTAGTCCAATAGCAAGAATTAATGATTTCCTACTCTCAGGCAGGAACCTGATAAAGAACTTGTCTTTTTCTGTTTGCTTTTTGATTTACTGGAAAGCCTCCTTGGTAGAAAGCATAGGATTGAAATGTGGCTGTACTGTGGTAGAACCAGCTACTTTAGGCTAGGTGCCACACATATTTAAACTGACTGAAATACCTGCAGGATAAAGATAATATGACTTCGGCTCTCCCCAGTCCAGAAGTACACAAGAAGGTTGATTGTTTCTCCTTAGTGTATTTTAGTGTGCAAAAATATAAATACATATAATGAATGAGGAGTGAAGGAGCACTTGTAAAGCTCCATATGCTGTACATTATCTGTTACATCAAAATGTGATTCAAATGTTTTTGCAGACAACAAGACACTTTCTACCCCAGAGACACTCCACATTGCTGTTCATGTTCATGCAGAATAGTGTCAAAACTATACTGGTAGGCATGGAAGGCAAAGTGACTAGCTCAGCTCAACACAGTGCTGATGTAGTCCTGTCTTTATTTCCTCTTTAACAGGTTTATGGTGGTTTCATGATGGTTAAGCATTCACAAAGCTTATTGAACACTCAGTGAAAGGACTGGGCTCCTTTCAAAAACAGTGCAGTCTTGATTTTGAACAAAAGAGAAAAATAATTCTAGAAGCTAAATTTCCTCTGTCCCATCCAAGTGCCTTGACCATTAAGTGGCATGGCTATCGGGCAAGATTTCTCATTTCCTCTTTCTTCCTATTCATGATTATCTTCAGTACAGACTGAATTCTTTGCTTTTCTGCATGGTGATAAAATTCCAGCAGAAGACCTTGTGAGTGTCTTACGTTTCTGCACCTAGAACAGCCTATAGTGGCTTCTGTACCCGTAGTCTCCTGGGAGGTGAAGGTTTGAGGGTACATGCCCAAGGAGGCAACGGAGTATGAGCCTCCTTCTTCCTAAGTGGCATAATCACTACATAACAAGATGCCACCATGACCTGTCATATTTTGAAAGAAGAGAATGAGCTCTGCTCCATTTTTTAAAGCAAAAATGCCTGACTTTCAGAGAGGCTTTAGATCAATTGTTTGGGCTGCTTCCATGGAGCATTCAGTAAGGGAGGTGAAAGAAAGGATTTATGATACAGCTCTGCCTTCATCCTTTCCTAGTTGCAACTCATGGGTTGCATACTAGAAGTACTGATTTTACCTGCCTGTCTGATCAGCATGCATTTTTCACCATTACTCCCTATAAACATATAAAGATTGTAGGCATCTAGAGTGGATCCCCAGTTCTATTCTGAAGGATGAAGGCTAATAGTACAGCATCAGAGTTCTCAGCTTTTGCTAGTATATATAGGAAAGATAAGTATTAATAAAGTTTGATGCATGCTGTTTTGTAGACAATGAGTAACAATGTAATTAATGCAACATGTATGTCCACATTTTCTAGACAGCTTTCATACAGCTGTAAAATTTAATTGTGTGACTAATAAAATGGTAAAAGAGTATTATGGTAGTAATTATATTAGTACCTTGTCTAGGGTTATAAATTAAAAAATGTTACTATCTTTCTACAGAATAAAAGGAAGCAATGGCATGTGTTGTCACCCAAAAGATTTCGCCAGAGAACAGACATACTTGCTATTGCTCAGCTGTCTTATTGCACTGTCATGGTTTAGGTCCAGTGCATAACTGATCACCACAATGCCCCAAAAAAGGGTTAGTCAAAATAAGGACTGGGAGAGATTCTCACCACTCAAACAGGTCAAAGGCAAAAGACAGACTCATCATAAGGAATAAAAACAACAAAACAATTTTAATTTGTTACCAATATCAGAGTAGAACAATGGGAGATAAAACCAGATCTTAAAATCAAAACACCTTCTCCCCACCCCTCCCTTCTTCCCGGGCTCAACTTTTGTTCCCGGTTCCTTCACCTTCCCCCTCCTCGTTTGCCTTGAAGTGCAGAGGGATGGGAATGAGGGTTTGCGGTTGGTCTTCCCGCCACATGATTCTTAAAGAGATAGGAAAAAAACCCAAAAACTCAGCCCAGTGTGTCTCTCTCTGTTTCCACGTGGCCCCATTTCCATAGGGGAATAAAAGTCCTTAGAAGTCCAATCTGGGTCTGCCCACAGCTGCAGCTTTCCTCACACACGAAACTGCCTCAGCCCAAGTCCACAAAACTCCAATCTGGGTCTGCCCATGGTCACAGTTACCGCACACATGACCAGTCGACCTGGCTGTCGCCACGGGTTGCAAAGGGGAAACCTGGGTTCTGCGTCCTCCTTCTCCTCCCTCTCTTTTCTTTTCTTCAAACCGACTTTGGTGTTCTCCAAAGTTGTTCTCCTTGGGCCCCACTCCTTTCTCCGCTGCAGGTCTCCTCCCATGGTTATGGAGATCCCGGCTCTCTCTCTTTTTTTTCCAGGATGAAAGTTGCAGCTGGGCTTAAGCTTAAATTGTAGTTGGGGCCGGCCAAGCCCAGCCAGGCAAGAATGGGCTGCGCCACCTGTACCTGGGGCCGCATTGGTCAGGGCCGGTGCCAGAGAGAGAGAGAGGCATGCCCTGCACCCTCCTTAAATACATGAATTCACAGGGGCACTGATTGGCTTGATCCTGGTCAGAGGAAGGTCTGACAAAGGCAAAGGGGGAGCTTTTCAGGTAGCTTCTTAAAGGGCCATCTCCACAGCCCTTCCCTCGTTACCAAAGATACAACCAAAAACCCCTCACAGAAAAACCCAATACAGCCTTGTAGTGGTCAAGGGCTGTGACATCAGCTTTGTCACTGTGACTCCATGTAGTCCTTAGTGTGAGTCAACACTGTGTTGCCATGACTACCCACCAGTGAACCACTTTGCTGCTGCTGGTCTAGTCGGACATTACCACAAAATCAGCTTTAGTACAACATTGCTGACAATGTTAGTGATTCACTAAAAGAAACATTTTACATTACACTACAAGCAGTTCAGAAAATCTACTTCTGTCCCACCCAATCACTGCTGAGTGCTCAGGGAAAAAGTCTTCTCATCCTACCATGTTAAAATCTTTCCTGCTCTCTTAGGAATGTTAATGTATAGTGTTATCAAAGGAAAGGCAACAGAATGACACCATGGCCTTGGATTTAGGATGCTTACTTGGTAGGAGTTCGATGTTCCCATACCTGTACAAGCATTGGAATACAGAAAAATAGGACTGAGCAAACCAGAATTATTTTAAATGAGAAAATGAGATTATCCCAAAACACATAAGTATTCAGAGATCAGTACATATTCTGTGATGTGACAAATAGGATAAAAAATCATAGGATAGTTTAGAAGTTTTCCTAATGTTGTGATTTTTTTATTATTATTATTTGTCATTTAGTGGGTGAACACCTTTTTTTTTTAAGTTTTGTAAGTCTGTTTCATTTGCTGCCACTGCAAAATGCCCCCAGAAGTCTTTAGTTTTATGCCAGCAGCACTGAGTGTTACATATGACTCATACCAGTTTGGTTTTAGTTTTTGATGAAACATGCCTATCTATGGCTTACTTTTGACATCACTACCTAACAGGACAGAGATGATGAAGTCCTGAGTTTAGTGCCTTTGTGCCATATTTAACTTGATTTACGTTTGCCTTATGAAATGAAATTACTGAAACTGACATATTATTATTATATTATGATATATTGATGACATATATGATGATATATTATGATATATTTATATATTATGATTATCATATAATATATAACATATATTATTATATAATTAACAAACATATTATGTTTGCTAATTGATGGAATAAATGAACTAAAGCAGCTAGAAAAGCACATTGGAAAAGTTATAGTTCAGATGTAAATTTAATTCCTTGACAATATTCAGCATGACAAAGTTTTAGTGCATTCAGACATATTTATATGAAACATTCAGCACAACAGGGACTCTGTAGGTTTGAAAATGCTTTGTGTCCGTGGTTGAATATTAGAATGCTGGTGATACCAATCTCAATCCCGAGAGGTAGCGCCTCTTTAAGTAGTTCAGTATTCTAAGCTGTGGCCAAAAATAATATGCATTGCTAATAAACTTGACTATTGACTTGAGTGTTCAAATATAAAAGATTTAAAATTAGAAGACTAAAACATCTACTGAATGGTTGTTTGAATAGATATTAAGTGTTACTAATCAATACAATTCATTTGGTTTTACAAATATGTATGAAATTGTCTTGTTATCTGTAAAATATTTCTCATGGGAAAAACTCTGAAGTAGACATTTATCAAGCCACTCTGATTAAATCCTGGCTCTAGGAAATACTGCCATATGAGCTGAGGTTTAGTCAATCAGACTGAGATGAAATCCATATTACAACTTTCCAAACAATCATCTAGATGATAATGCAAAGTATTGCCTGAAGGAAGAAGAACAAGAACAGAAATACTTGATGACATGTTGCATTTCCATGGATATCCACGCTCTAATGCGAAGACTAGCACATGAACCAGAACTATTTTTTTTTTAAATACTACATTATGAATTAATGTGACACCACGACCACAAACAAAAAATGCATGAAAAAAAAATGGGGCAGATGCTGATAATTCTCAGAATATCAGGCATCTCTTTTGGACAACTCTATGTGTATAAATTTCTCTTGCAATAGAGGTTTTGGGAAATCTCATCTTGGTATGTAACCAGGCCTGGTCTGAGAATTTAAAATCACTTCATGTTTTTGTTTCTGGTTTTTTGTGCAGTAAAGTGAAACCATCCTCTAAGATGACAGACTAAATAGATCACAGAATCACAGAATCACAGAATCGCTCAGTTGGAAAAGACCTCTGAGATCGTCATGTCCAACCGTTCCTGTCTACCCCCTAAACCAAATCCTTAAGTACCTCGTCTACCCGCTTTTTAAATACATCCAGGGATGGTGACTCCACCACCTCCCTGGGCAGCCTGTTCCAGCCTCTGACAACCCTCTCAGTAAAGAACTTCCTCCTTATCTCTAACCTGAACGTCCCTTGGCACAGCTTGGTGCCATTTCCCCTTGTTCTATCCTCCATCACCTGGGAGAAGAGACCAGCACCCACCTCTCTACAACCTCCCTTTAGGTAGTCGTAGGTGGTGATGAGGTCTCCCCTCAGCCTTCTCTTCTCCAGGCTAAACAACCCCAGTTCCCTCAGCCGCTCCTCATAAGACTTGTTCTCCAGACCCCTCACCATCCTTGTGGCTCTTCTCTGAACACGCTCCAGAATCTCAACATCCTTCTTATAGATTAGCTTTGTCTGTAAGCATTCAGAAGTGTCCAAATTCCTGGTTTCCATTTTATGATGAAAGGTTCAAAATGAAATCTTAAGGAAAATGTTGAGTGGCTAATAAATTTCCTCTTCTTGAAATATTCTGTAAATGGCTAAAGTCATGAGTACTTTTCCTTTTAGAAAGGTACCACCTGTTGCTCCTTTGATATAAAAGATCAAAAATATTTAGTGTGGGTTCTAGAAAGTCTAGAAACCCATTAAATCATTTATATTTTCTGTAATCCTTTTGAGACATTGTCATCCTCTGAAGTTACCACTGGAGGTTACAGTAGCTTGTTCAGAACTGTGTTTTTATAGTATGGACTACTGGTTTGATTCTATCTTTTACTGAGCAAACTGAAAAGTTACTGCAACATGGTATTAAGAGGATATTGTCTTTCAGAGTGACTTTTACATTATTTCCTTAGAAAACTTCTCATAACTATTTGCTTATTGCCATAATCTGAAGATCATTAGTGAATTTCTCTCTCTTTATATCAGAGTGGTTCAATGGGCTACAAGGGAAGTCTACATAATTAAACTAGCACATACTTTACACTCATATTCAACTCTTAAAAAAAATAGCAGCTTAACAGAAAAGGATAATTATTCCTTCTAAAAGTAAGTAGAATATGCATCATCTGCGTAATGATCAAAGAAGCATTAATTTGTCAGTTCTCTGTGATAACATTTTAATTTATAGTTCAGTAAAAGGTAAGGTATTATTATCAATATTTTATATTACACAGGCTTAAAAAGGGATTCCTAACTGAATATGGCAAGAAAACGTTGTATCTCAGGACCACGTGACCACTCATACATTGCATGTGGTAATGTTTTAAAGAAGAATTCACTGAAGAAAAGCCAGTGTCACAAAGAGTTTACTAAGAGCGTACATCTGACATGCTGATATTAATTTTCAATTTAAAAAATAAAAAACAAAACAAACAAAAAAAAGGAAGTCAATAAGGCTTTGTATGAAATTTCCTGATAAACCTTTCTGTTATTGTTACAAAGAGATGAATCTCTGGCATAAATAAACAGTTAATCAGAGAATGTTATTGAAAGCTTTGTGTAAAGGTAATCAGATTATTTAATGATTATCTTTATTCTGTGGGTAACCTTCATAATTACATTATTGGTAACCACTTTTGTATTGCTTCTGAGAAGTATCTTGTAAAAGCAAATATGTAAAGATCATTCTTTTCTTTTTCCCTTTCCTCTCAAGCAAGACGTTACTGGTGGTCCTACTGGTCACTAGCCCACACAAAGAAAGATAGCATACAGTTGAATTAAATATCTTTAAAGCATGAAGATACACACTGTATTCATTGCAGTTGTACAACTTCATAGCTTGTATTCAAACAGGTAGGTGAAGCTCAGCAGAGGGAAATGAGAAAAACACAGAACTCTCTGCTCTCTATGGAATGATTCAAAAGTTTTTTGTAGTGATCCAATTTCTCCAACTGGTACAGTAAGAAATATGTATTGGGGTTAAAGGTTGAAGACAGTTCAATATAGATATATTCTACTAAAATAGAAAGTGCCCTTAAAACGGATTTGCAAAAGTGGCCTCTGTAATAAAGTTCTAGTAAAGCTATTTTTAAAAACAGTTACACTAGTTTTGCAACATCCCAAATAGTATTTTTGATAAAAAAAAGAATATCTTCAATCTAATATTCAAACCCAATCATTCTATTTAGAAGAATATGCAGAAGGCATTAAAGTATCAGAATCAAAACATTTTAAGCAATACCAGGTAAGTTTTGAGGGGACAAAAGAATAAAAGCACACTTGCCTTATTGAGGTACCATTAAATTGGACAGCATTTTCTTTTGGCTAATGTCCCATCACTAACTATATTTTTTTCTTCCATCTGTTAGTCTTATATAAGCAGAAAAGAGATAATTTGAGTCCTCTTTACACATAAGTGTATTCAATCCATTGAGCACTCTTATATATAAATAAAAATATCACCTGAGACAAAGAGCATTTAGAGACCTCAGGGAGAAAAAACCAAAACTTCGGAAATTACAGGTGGGTACATTTTCACACAGTCACTCAGTTTATTTCAAACACTGTTTTTTATCCTGAATATTATGTCAAAGACCCCTATATTTTGAAGGCCATTCATTTAAGTGGACTCTAAAACCAATTTTTATACTACACTGGCCTTAATGAACAAATGAAGAACTATTTCTAGTAAGTGTGTTTTATGAAAACCATAAAGGTTTAGTGGAAAGAATGACAGTGAGAGTGCTTGCTGATTTTCATTGTAGAATTTGGTATAATACCATTTGAGAATTATCAGTTTTTGAAAGAAATGCACAGTTTCCTACATAATGGTTTATTTATTTTTTATGTAGAAATAATTTTGTTTGATGTTTGCATATCTGTATCTATAATAATTAATTGCAATAGATAAGAATTGGAAGTATGATCATCTTCCATGCATTCTGAGAAATGTGCAATGCTTGACTTTATGCCCACTGACCAACAAGTGATTATTAGTTTTGATTACATCGTGGTTGTGATATACACGAAATCTAAAGGATAGACACCTGTGGAAATGACGTTGCAAGCTAATGCAAAGAGCCAGCTGAACTGATGCCTTCAATAGAACAGTGTTTGCCTTCAAATTCTCATTTTTATGACTTCCAAACTCAGATACAAATTAGGTTAAAACTATTTGCCAACCTGCAAAGAATTCATGATGTTTAGCATGCATTAATAGACTGAATTCACAGAAGAAAACATTCTAAGGAAAATTTTACTGTATACGAGAAGATGACAACTACTATGACAAGATAAGACAGGACCGAAGAGTCAGTATACAAGTTAATTTCAAATCTCATCAACATACATAAGAATACAAGGCAAATGTGAGAGATTCTGGAATATTTTTGCTACAGTGGTTGTTAAATAGATATTCTGATAGTCATCCTTTTCTCACAGATAGTCTTTGTACCTTCCTTTTTCTGGTTTACAGATGTCATGAAGCACAAATCTTTTTATAGTCTGGGGTTTTATAAACTGCCCTGTAATCTCTCTGTAGTAGGATCTATGTGATTAATTTTGCTCATAATTATGACTACAATCAGTGGGGAAAGAAAATGAAACATGACTCTTTCTTTTGATAAAAGATTAAAACAGACAATTTCAGTTACAGGAAACTCCATCCCATTTATGTCTTTACTAATTCATTACATTCCTCTGTATACCCCTCTCTCCATCCCCCCAACCCTACCCAGAGACTTTTTCTGCATTGCTTTTGTCAGTGAATCTCTGAGTGTTGTAAAAAGGGGCTTGGCCTTTCAAGAAAGGAGGGAACGGTGAAGAAACTTGTACAGCTATAATCTCTAGTGTTTAGCTGGGCCAAGAAAGTTTGCTTAATTAGTTCATAATCTTCTCAAATATGGAAATGAACTTTTTGACTTTTTGGTCTATGTTCTTTTCCTTGTTAGAGACTGATTCGAATAGCTGTTGCAATAGCTCTCATAATTTATAAAATTCAAGTAACTTCAGAATTTCCTTTAGTACTAGGAGAATAAGATTATTTCAAGACTTTCCTCAGAATTTGTACTGATGAAATTAATCCTTCAACACTCCTAAGCCCCAAAGTCTCATATTTTTAACTGTAACTACCACCACATTCAGTAGTTCAGGTAGTTCACTCTTTGCTTTTTCAAGAAAATCTGTTTTGGATTATATGTGTTTGCAGAATACCATTCTCTGTACTTATAAAAAGGAAAATAATGCTTACATTAGTTATTCAAAATGCTTCATAAAAATTAGCTAATACAAGACTTTGATTACAGTGGAATAAATGTGAGATGCAACAGTCAGGTGTCTATTTTAAACCTGGTCAGCAGAGTGGTCCAGTCTCTATTAAAACCACATTTTTTACTTACTGTGCACTTTCATTCTGTGCTATCAGAACTTGGTCTTCTATTTTAGAAATAACGAAAAGTTTAAAAACTTTCCAAAACAACAGAGTAAGTGGAATAGATCTTTCCTTCCATAGCATTGCCAAATTTAGTGTTATATTGCAGAGCTCAAGTTTTTACTTTCATCTTGTTTTAAACTTGACACTTAGAAAATTAAACAAAGAGAATAAAGATACTGCTTTTATCTGAGCATTCCTCTTTTGAATTTTGGTTCTTGGTTATTGGTTTGGTTTGTTTTTTGGTTGTTTTTTTTTGGGCGGGTTTTTTTCACAATAAACACTTACTGTAAATGGTTAAGAACAACATTATATTTTTAAAGAAGTATTACATTTCAAAGTAGTTTCCAACACAAATTGGTGACTGCAACTAGCACTATCAGTAAAGCTATTCCTGTTCTGTTTCTCAGACATTCTATTGTCTTGCTGACTTTATATCCACAGTAAATTCAGATATTATGTAATGTCTTCTATATACCTAAGCCTAATTGGGACCACTGTATCCCTCATTTCTAGAGAAGAGCTATGCAGGATCTTTATTTCAAAAATTGCTGAGCATATATAATTTATTTATGAATAAGTTTCTGTAATTTTTTTTCTGCAATACTATATGGCACAGTAAAATAAACTAGAATGTATTACAACATTTCTAAATTCTAGTAATATTTCCATTAGCAAAAAAAGGGAATAATCAGGTAATTCACAGAAAAGAGTACAAGAATGGTTAAAAACAGGGGAGTAAGTACTGAATGTATTAGAGGCAAATTGCTTTCAATGAGTAGTATTATTTGCCTTCAAATATGTAGAAGCTGAAATAAGACTAATGACAAGGGCTCCAGCTCCTAGACTCACAATTCCCCACAGGCTTGGTCATACGCTTTATTTTATTGTTCTTACTTACCTACTGAGACAATCCTGGCTCTTCTGAAGTCCATGGCAAAATTCATGCTGACTTCAAAGGGAGAAAATATTGAAGTCCTGAATAATAAATAGCCTGAGGCAAATAGAATTGTTTATAAGGTAAGGCATTCTTGGCTGGATATTGCTAGAAAAGAATGGGGAGAGGAATTGACCCTCTGAATCTCAGGATTCCTAGAAATAGCCGTTTGTGGCTTTTAGCAGTAAAAGTTTTGGCATGAAACAAATTTTAGACTGAGATTTGCCTGTGAGTTCAGTTTCACATATTATTTCTAAGGCACACTGGAAAAATTGGTCAAAATTTTGTGGTTTTCTTCAGTCCTATGAAATGTATATAAGAATGAAATGGTACGTGATTTACCAGTTTTTCTCAGGTTCTTTTTCTCTAAGGTTAGACATCTCATTAAGATGGCTACTGCTGTGAGGCTTTTGGGCACTAAACGGACTAGGGATAACCACCTTCCAGTTTGCAGTATGACAATGAACTAAAATCTAGGAATAAGTTGTGATCAAAAGCAACCAAATATCAAGCCAAAATGAGAAGAAATTTTACATTGGAAATGATGTTTTTCTCTTGTGTTCAGATGCTTTTAAACCCCCAAAATAGATTAAAAGGTCACTCAATGCCATTTTAAAATGAAAAGTCTGTATCTTCTGTATGATTATTTTGACCTCACACAACTATTGTTTTCCTGAGTGTAAACTATTGGAGTACCCAGTTATGTGGTCCAATTTTTCTCATTTTCTCAGTTGAAGAGAGGTGGCATAGACAAACAGAGAGGGAGATGGTAGAGACATAGGAATGAATGCAAATGCTTATATACATGCAAAGCTATTTTGATTCACATTTCATAGAATCATAGAATACCAGGTTGGAAGGGACCACAAGGATCATCTAGGCAAACTTTCAAGTATAGTTTAATTGATATGTGTCAGCATCCTGTCCAGCTGACTCTTAAAACTGACCAATGTAGGGGAATTTACTACTTCTGCTGGGAGATTATTCCAACATATGATTGATCTCATGGTAAAAAAATTTCTTCTGGAGATCAATTGGAATCTCTCTAGAAGCAACTGTGTCCATTACCCCTCGACTTTTCCATGTGACTCCTTGTGAAAAGGGAGTCTCCATCTTCCTGGTAGCCACCCTTAATGTACTGGTACATGGTAATAAGGTCCCTCCTAAGACTTCTCTTCTCAAGGCTGAACAGGCCCAATTTTCTCAGCCTTTCTTCATATGGCAGGTCTTCCAGTCCTCTGATCATCCTTGTTGCCCTTCTCTGGACCCCTTCCAACCTGTCTGCATCTTTTTTGTGTAGCAGGGACCAAAATCGTACACAATACTCAAGGTCTGTCAGACCAGTGCCAAGTAGAGAGGGATAATGACTTCTTTGTTTCTGCTGGTGATGCCCTTTGTAATGCAACCCAGCATCCTGTTGGTTTTCTTTACAGCTGCAGCACACTCTTCACTCATGTTGAGCTTGAAAATGAGTAAAAATTATTTAAACTTTTGAAAACTCCTTAAAAATCACATCCTTCTTAACTCCACTGTACTATCTTTTAGAGCACTGTAACAGGCTGCCCAGAGAGGTTGTGGAGTCTCCTTCTCTGGAGACATTCAAAACCCGCCTGGACACGTTCCTGTGTGACCTAGTCTAGGTGATCCTGCTCTGGGAGGGAGGTTTGACTAGATGATCTTTTGAGGTCCCTTTCAGCTCCTAACATTCTGTGATTCTGTGATCTTTAATGCATGTGTTGCAGATCTGGGCTGTGTATTACCATGCACTTAAATTTTTCAATCTGTTCTTGCAAATCAATTTTGCACATCTTGAGAATATGGACAAGTTTGTATTTGAGCTATAAAGATGTTTCAGCGGTGAAAAGAATGAAAACACTATTGTAGCAGTAAACAAATCAATTGGACTGTATTAAAACTAAACACATGATGCCAAAGATGAATGCAAAGACAGAAGCAGGGACAGAGATTACCATGGGGTCTAGACACATACAGTGATTAATCATCACATACATCTGGAAAAGAACAAGAAAAAACAGTTTTTTCTTCTTGGGCTAGACAGTCTAGAGAGAAAGCAAATTATATTATGTTCTCCATGGATGAAAGAAAAGATAAAATGGATAACTGTCCTCCTTTTGCACCAAACTGAAAATCTGTCTTTCAGCTAGCTTTATTTTTTATTATTTGAAAAGAGTCCCATAACTCTTTTTTTAAAATTCAGAACACAAGTATATCTGTTCCATTTTTGAACATTCATTTAAATTTAAAAATAATATTAAATAATTATATTTGGTTTAATTTAGCAAAATATAAATGTAATTAAATTCAGCAAATCTGAATACAAGAAAGAGCTACAATACTAGGATTCTTCTTTCTTTTTCAATGGGTTTTTCAATTACAGTATAAAACTTATTCAAATGTAAGTATCACTGAATACAGTTCTAATTACTGGGAACATGACTCTCTCTGGCTACACAGGATAAGTTAAAATGAAAACAACTTATTTAGATTTTTTTTTTCTGCACACGCAGAATACTGAGACAGCACTATGATGCTCAGAAACTAAGTGATGAATTTTCCAGGATTGCAGATAAATTTAATCTTTCATGGAGAAGCTGATAAAACAGATGTTTTTAGTACCACATGATAAATAAAACCTATTAGTATGAAAAAAAATAATTCTGCAGAAATAGCTGTGAGGTTTAGGTTATAGGAGAATCTGCATGTCAGCTATGGGCAATATATCAGATTTATTTACATTATTTGATAGTTATGAGATTCATAAAGGGGGGTTGCAAAGATATCAATCTAAACCTTTATTTTTTTTTAATTTGGCCCTTGTATAAATTTCCCAAACACCCATTTTACTCTGTTTTTGTCACAGCAGTTTGTCCAAACCAACAGGTGACCCCACTCCTTTCTTGTTCATGGATAATTAAACATACTGTAGTTTGTTCAGTAAGTGCCAATAGCAGAAAGTTTTTGCAGATCTATTCCTACTGCAGATTTACACAGAAATTGAGTTGTGCTAGTTGGATCATCTCTGGAAGTACTCAGCACCTCCAGGACTTTTGTCTGAACTGGCTGTTTAACAAAACTTCCTTTCCGCCTGCTTTAAGTTTCATTTTAACTTCAGAAAACTAAAGAAGCAGACAATGTATTGCTGTAATTCCTGAGAGAGGGGAGGGAAGAAGTATACCACAGAATCACAGAATGTTAGGAGTTGGAAAGGACCTCAAAAGATCATCTAGTCCAACCCCTCTGCCAGAGCAGGATCACTTAGACTAGGTCACACAGGAATGTGTCCAGGCAGGTTTTGAACGTCTCCAGAGAAGGAGACTCCACAACCTCTCTGGGCAGCCTGTTCCAGTGCTCTGTCACTCTCACAGTAAAAAAGTTTTTCCTTATATTCAGATTGAACCTCCTGTGCTCCAGCTTGCTCCCACTATCCCTATCATTTGACATCAATATGCGTAGAAGTATGTTGCACCCCGTTTCATATTTGTATGTATCCAGTAGAGGGTTTCAAGGGCTTTTTCTTAGCTGACTTCAGGGTAGGATATGTGTAGAGGCTGGGATAGGGGTGTTGGTGGTTTTTTTCCTTATGAAAAAAATAAATAAACTTTGTGATTATTTACATTATTCTCTCTTTCTCCCACCTTGCTCAGGTAGCTTATGTGCTGTTAAAGGAGAACATGATTTAAGACTCATATTAAAATGTCTCTAGAAATGACATAGTTATTGAAAAAAATAACAGTGTAAACCAGGTGGAAAAAAATAAGATGGTAGAATAAAATACCTCTGAGGACAGTTTTGTTTTACAACATTTGGTCTTAAATAAATGTGTGGGCCTGCTTCTGAAAATATATTACATATGTCAAAGGAACAGTAATTAAACTGCTCCCTCTAAGCCTTTTTGATAGGCCATTTTCAGAATGAATGGTTGAGGCTGAGAAAGGGCACTTGGCATTTAAGAACCCTACCTTTAGGATATTATTCTCTTTGTTTTCTCATGCTCACATAATTTACTTTTTTTTTCTGTCAACTTAGCACAATGCTAATATCCACTATTTTATTAAAGAGAAACTGTAAAAAGAAAACTGTGTGTCATATAAATGTAATTTTTTTTGTCATTAAAAAAGATCAGTTAGTCACATCTAATATCAGCCCTGAAGAAGAGAGACATGTAAGGGGCTGATCTTGGTTGAAATGGCATCTTTTGCTTGTTGTCATTGACTAAAGGCTACTGAAAACAGCCACAATCACTTATAAAAAATCACTCAAAATAATTATTACTGGTTTAAAATGGTGTTATGGTGAAAAAATAGTAATAAAAAGGCAGTGTCTGACCAAGTCCCATAATACATTTCTTTAAATGAGATAAACAAAATTAAATGTGGTGGAGTAAAGCCCTAATTCATCTTTGAGAAAACTGGCAAATTCTAGAAAATTTTCACTAAAACTGGTATAACATAATCTGTGATTAAAATAATTTTTTGACCAATACTACTGTTTCACATAAACTGTATCTTGGACCTAGATTTCTGCTTTATATTATTGTATATACTTGGAATAACACACATGTACAAAAAGAAACATAAATTAAATTAGCATAAATAAAAGTAATTTCCTTGAATTTTGAAATTTCAAGAAAATACATTTTAATGGAATGAAATAGATAAAATTCTGTGCTATCTCTAGGAATTTTTCATGAAGTGACAATGCCAAGTGATAGAAAATATCTGCTTTCTAAATTCTGCTACAGAACATATTTTACATTAATTCAGACAATCCCCTACCGATTGGAATACTTTTATACATTTACACAATTTCTTTTCTGATTTGTGTATACCATACAGCAGTTCATTTCCATGGACTGTAAATGTGTGTTTTCAGACTGCCTAAAATTGATATTTATGTGTCTTATCTATTTACTGCAATAAGGAAATTTATTTGTTTTTATCTTTTCCAGTTTTCAGAATATGATATGTGTTGGTAGATTTAACAGATGCAAGAATTTTTCCTACTATGAAGGCAGGAAAAATTCTATATCTATTTATTAATCTCTGATTTTTAACATAAGATTCTCAGGGTATTTGTTTTTCTTCACACTGTAGCAACAGCTATTAGATTTTATATGCTTTAATTGTGACTAATAGAATGTCAGCACTCTTGCATACATAATAGTCTTTCTATGGCTGTCATAGAAACTCCTGAGTTTCTGGTTTTACTTTTGCTTTTGGATTATTTTTCTTAAAACTCTGTGAAGTTTGGAAGCTATAAACTATAAACACTTCCACTACAGAGTCCTTAGGGATATGCCATAATAAAAATTAAAATAATTTGTATTTGCTAGTCAAAAAACAAAACAAAACAAAACAAAACAAAACACTGTGAAGAAACCATGGAACCAAATGACTCTGCAATTACAGGCCTGACAGAAATAGCCAGAATGAAAAGTATTGTAAAAAGGAAACATTAATGGAACTTAGGGGGAGACAGTGTAATTACAATACCAGAAATGCTAATGATCCATGTTTTTAGTCCTCTGTAAGTATAGAAATATACTTCCAGTTGAAACAAAACAATATAGACCTTTGGTTTCTCTTTTGACAAATTGATTTACTTACAATGTTTTAAGTGCAATAAAAAGAATTTATGGGAATTTCTCTGTTAATCACAAGAAATGTAGTTATAAAGTCAAAGAAATATGACAATTACTAAGATATATGTTATTGTGGCCATGAAAAGGAGTATTTTACATGTGTACATTTGTACAAAAGTAAAAAAGTATTTGGAAAAGTACAAACTTCTAAAACCTTTTATTATATGACTGCCACCCACCATCCACCTGAACATTTGTTTTCATGAGAACTCTCACAAATTCAGCAGCTGTTTTGCAAAACTGATGTAATGTCATCTAGTCTAGGTAGCTCAAGCATTTCTATGCAGGAAGTTAGGAAGAAGTTTGTGAAGAATACATTCTTCCTCCATTTCTCCTTTTCACAATCACCCAATGCAGTAAGACAACTCACACTAAAGGTTTATAATTCTTACAGGTTCTTCTTTTTAGTTATTTTACATGCAAAATATTGGTATGTTGAAAGCTTTTTTTTTTTTTGATACTATACATGCACACATGTACACATGCTCATGTGCATCATATAAAGTTAACAAGTTACTGTTGTCTGTTGTTATCTCTTAATATGAATTAATTTTTATTTTTTTCACTTGTTACTGTGTGAAGTATGTACTATTTAAAATTGACTTCTTTCAAGAAAATGAAAAATGCAAAATTGTGCATTAATAATCTTAAAGCTCTCTGTGGAAAAGTGTCTTTCTCTCATGATATTCACTTGCTGTCTAGTTAAATATGCTTCGTTTTAGGCAAATGCTTAAATCTTTCATTCCATTCAAGTAAAAATTAACATGCAATGATATGCCTTAGTGAAACAGTGACAAAGTAATGACTTTAACAACTGCCTGATAAGAGATTCCATCTTTGTAAGAACAAAAGTAGGCACAACTTAAAATATCACAAGAAAATGTTTCTTGCCAAATCTTCATATGGAGAGAGAAAGCTGAGACACAGTGCAGGAGTCTACTGAAAATCAAAATATCCTCAAGTATAGAAAAGTGATATATGCATATAAACAGGTAGACACTATTATCTGTGGAGCAACATTACTTCCTAGTTGGAGCAACATTAATGAATAATCTTGTTTTGGATTATATTAAGAAAAATTGCACTGGTTATTGACCAATGTTTTGGGAAAGGAGGATAGAGAAAGTTCTGAATACTGCCATATCAAATCTGCAAATTTCTAAGCAAAGAATTAATCCTACATTGTATGGTTTGGGCTTAGATACTCTTTTCACTGCTCCAGACATTTTTCAGAAAAGATCTGGTTTTCAACATCACTTAGTACTGCTATCAGCTGGAATATGAATATAATAAATGTATTTTAAAATTAATTGAGCAATAATTTTATTTTTCTGATTTTCAAAGGAAATAAAATGCACAGCATTTTTTGCAGAAAATTTTAACAGGCGATTGTCCTTAATTTTTAAAAAATTGTTGAGTATAGGTCTTTTTACTTAAAATTATCCTGTTCTGTTCAACTGACAGAGACTGCAATAACTGGGTATTGCAACCACCTAATAATCTGGGATGAAAATTTTGATTAGAAAGATTTTTTTTATGGAAGCTCATGTTGGAAGACTATTGATTGCTATCCACAGATTATGTCCTGCCAAGTTGCATGCTATACTGTTTCTAATTGTCTGGATCACATAGAAGTCCTTAATTTCTCACTGCACCATATGACATAGACACTCACACTTACAATATGTTATACTTCTGATAGTTCAGAGACATAACTCCTAGTACAGAAATCTTAGTTTATAAAGGTTATTTCCTTCGTAATGAGACTAGCTTCACATAGAAAAGATTTCTGTAAGAGTTTATGATAAAACTTTGCTATTGAAGATTAATTATTAAACTGTGGGGGAAGAATTTTTTAATGACAGTATTCTAGTCTAGTCTAATCTATTCCAGTTTAACAAATTAACAAAACATATTTTCAATATTTGATTTCAAGGATAAGAGCAGACCTAGATTCTAGAGTATACTTGTGTTTCCACTCTCTATGACTTGATTCCTGTAGATTGTTACAGTGCATGTATGTAAATCCAGAAGATGGAAAGTGGAAAGCTAAGAAGAATAAGGCTCAATATTTAAATTCATTTCCATTGAACTGTTGAATGGTTTTCTGAAAATGTTCTTTGTTCAACCCTGAAAATCAAGGAGGTTACAAGGAAAATGGGGAGGTATGAGGAAATCCTTAGATTTGTTTTGTTCCAAGCATGAGGAGTTGGTAAAATTGGGACATTGCTTTAATCATGCACAAATACTTAACACACTGTATTGGGTTTTCTGTGAGGGGGTTTTTGGTTATGTCTTTGGTAATGGGGGAAAGGCTATGGAGATGGCCCTTTAAGAAGCTACCTGAAAAGCTCCCCCTTTGCCCTTGTCAGACTCATCTCTGACCAGGACCAAGCCAATCAGCGCTCCTGTGAATTCATGTATTTAAGGAGGGTGCAGGGCATGCCTCTTTCTCTCTCTGGCACCGGCCCTGACCAGTGTGGCCCCAGGTACAGGTGGCGTGGCCCTGTCCTTGCCCGGCTGGGCTTGACCGGCTCCAACCACAACTTAAGCTTAAGCCCCGTTGCAGCTCATCCCGAAAAAAAGAGAGAGAGCCGGGATCTCCATAACCGTGGGAGGAGACCTGCAGCGGAGAAAGGAGTGGGGCCCAAGGAGAACAACTTTGGAGAACACCAAGGTCGGTTTGAAGGAAAGAAAAGAGAGGGAGGAGAAGGAGGACGCAGAACCCAGGTTTCCCCTTTGCAACCCGTGGCGACAGCCAGGTCGACTGGTCATGTGTGCGGGAACTGTTACCATGGGCAGACCCAGATTGGAGTTTTGTGGACTTGGGCTGAGGCAGTTTCGTGTGTGAGGGAAGCTGCAGCTGTGGGCAGACACATATTGAAGTTTGTAATCCTTGTAATCCCCCTGTACTTGTCACTGGTGAGGCTGCACCTCGAGTACTGTGTTCAGTTCTGGGCCCCTCACTATAAGAAGGATGTTGAGATTCTGGAGCATGTTCAGAGAAGAGCCACAAGGATGATGAGGGGTCTGGAGAACAAGCCTTATGAGGAGCGGCTGAGGGAACTGGGGTTGTTTAGCCTGGAGAAGAGAAGGCTGAGGGGAGACCTCATCACCACCTACGACTACCTAAAGGGAGGTTGTAGAGAGGTGGGTGCTGGTCTCTTCTCCCAGGTGATGGAGGATAGAACAAGGGGAAACGGCACCAAGCTGTGCCAAGGGAGGTTCAGGTTAGAGATAAGGAGGAAGTTCTTTACTGAGAGGGTTGTCAGAGGCTGGAACAGGCTGCCCAGGGAGGTGGTGGAGTCACCATCCCTGGATGTATTTAAGGAGCGGGTAGACGAGGTACTAAAGCATATGGTTTAGTGGGTAGACAGGAATGGTTGGACATGATGATCTCAGAGGTCTTTTCCAACCGAGCGATTCTGTGATTCTGTAATACATTTTGATAACATTCCTGGCTATAACAATCCAGTAAATAAATAAATAAGTAAGAACTAAGAGTGAAGAAATAGTGACACCTTGGCAGCTGCAATGAGATACAGCAAAATAAGTGAGAAGTACCTTCTGTTTTCTTACGACTTCTTTAGGACCACAGCAAGATACAAATTCAAAGAAAAGTCAGCAAGTGAGAATTAAAAAATGTCCTGGATGAAAGAAATAGTGTTGCTAATAGATTTACCTTTTTCATTGTTCTTACTGATGAATTCTGTGACATGTGCAAGCATGTACACAAACACAAAAAGCAAAGCAACTACTGTAGAGCAAGAGTCTCATATACCTGTCCAATCTTCAAGGCTTTTAAGGGAGTTGTTTTGCAAGTCAACCATATGACATTCAGTGTTCTCGGAGACTATGGCACATGACTGTGGTTTTGTATTTGTAGTAAACCTCATGACTGAGTAAAAAGTCCAATATGGATGGAAATGTTCTCAGAAGTACTTCCTGTTTAAATATACTTCCTAACCTGGTTCTTCAGCTCATAGGTTTTATATTGTTGAAGGATAATATCACAACAATTTCCCACAGTCCACCTTAGCAGGTAGAACTACTTTAGCCATAGTCATCTGTCACTGACTAAATGACAGAGTAACCAATAATTGAAATACAACTATTTTTCCATTTACATGGTAAAGGTATTCATGAGTAAGCTGAGCAGAGCTTCCTAGCATCATAAGAGATATGGAAAAAATATGGATAATTGAAAAAATTTACTGTTCTGATCCACGTCTGTGAGTATTTCTTATTAGTGTTAAACAAAAGAAAATGAAAGTGACTGGTCTTGTAACTCTGATTACTTATTCTATGAGCAAAACTTTGTTTTGGCATGCCACACACTCTGAACCCCTGGAAGCTGTATGTTGACTCAAGGGCAGAATTTAACAGTCGGGATCTAGAGTGGGTAGTTATTTGATTAAATGCACTGTTAGATCTTCAATTTGAAGTGTCAAAGCATATCTCAAGATCACAGTACTACAATTCCTATCAAAATAAATGGGAGTTTCATGGATTTACCCTCCCATAGTGCTTCAAAAGCCTGCCTTTAACTTCCCAAAATGGGAAAGGGTTCATTCATCCAAATAATGTTAATTAATAAAAAGTCACATTACTAACTTATGATAAAATCATTGCTAAGACTTTAGACTTTGAAGATTTAGTTGAAAGTATTTGAAGCCCAGAGAATCAAAGACAAAGACAGAGTAGTGTGAACCAGGAAGAGGAACAGTAAATAATGAAGGAGAATGTAACTAGATAGAAAATATAAAGAACATTTAAAAGACTAATAAATGACAAAGACAGTTCAATGCAGATAAATGTAGAACAGTGTTGACTTTGATGAGTCTTTATACCACAACTGTGCATGCATTATAAAACAGGAAGAACAAAAAGCATTGAAGAATCAAAAGAAAACTGTATGTATCATTGGTATAGAAAAAAGAAAGCTCACAGACAGGTCTTAACACACGGATGAATGATGACTTTGAGAGAGTCTTTATGACAGAAGTCTGCTTTTCATAAAGTAGAAGTATGAAACAATAGGAGCTAAGAAAAAAGATAAATTCTACATGAACTCTAAAGTATGAAACAACCACAGCAATGTTTCTGTAGAGCCAAAAAATTGATATAGATTAATTGGTCTCACTACATTTCTAGCACTGATGGGACTGATGCCCATTACACAAAAGTAGTATTTACAGGAAGGATTGCCTTCTGTTTGGTCACTGTGTAGTGATTATTTCTCAGGTGTTTATTTTTCATGAGCAGTAAAAATGCAGTGGCAGCGATAATAATGTTCACACACAATAGACACAGATGGGGGCAGAAAATAGATATGAATATATAAAAAAGATAAGGAGGAAAGGAGAGGAAGAAATCAGAAAGCAACTAGAATGAAGATACAAATAGAATAGGTAGATGGAAGAGAAGATGAAGCAAAATTGATATTATTTATTAGCATAAAAGTAGAGGGAAAAAAGGAAGAAAAGTCCAAAACCACATAGCTTAGTTACATTGTTATAAAAATATCCAGCTTTAAACAAGGTGATATTTTTGGCCTACTGCGATACGTATACTTTCCAAAATATAGCCATACAGTGTTGTTGAAATTAAGGACTACTTACTTCAGTGTCTTTTAACTGACCACTGGGGCCAGCTGTTGCTCACTGTATTCCTCGTCCTCCCTCCTTCCTGGGCTGTTGCACCCTCTCTTCAGGGTATTAAGCACAATAAGGAGCAGGGGCAGTCAAACCGTGTGTCTAACCCATAAGGTTCCCACACGAAGTGATAAACTCTTTCGCTCTCATCTAGTGAATCTACAACTATTTGTGGCAACATACAAAACTTTCAGTGCGGAGTTTCCTTTCACTTCAGCCCTTCTCATCACTATGAAGGTATATGATTGAACATCTGAAGATCATGAAGATCATTGAACTGAAATTCAGACTATTTTCTTGTAGTCGTTATGCTAATGTGTATGCTGGCATTCTTTCTTTTTGTAGGATATTGGTGTCAGACTGCTGTCAGATCAGATAGGTAAGCTTGAAATACAATTACCAGATTTACTTCTTCGGACCTTTCGGGTGCAGTAATCCCATGTTGCCCCTAACATAGACAGAAATTTTTTGGCCTTCAAAAAACTGGTGCACTTGTACACATGGCCAGAAGTAGACCTCAAGCACTTGGGAAATCTAAACATAAACAGAGAATCATAGAATCATAGAATACCAGGTTGGAAGGGACTACAAAGATCATCTAGGCAACCTTTCAAGTATAGTTTAATTGATATGTGTCAGCATCCTGTCCAGCTGACTCTTAAAACTGACCAATGTAGGGGAATTTACTACTTCTGCTGGGAGATTATTCCAACATATGATTGATCTCATGGTAAAAAAATTTCTTCTGGAGATTGATTGGAATCTCTCTAGAAGCAACTGTGTCCATTACCCCTCGACTTTTCCATGTGACTCCTTGTGAAAAGGGAGTCTCCATCTTCCTGGTAGCCACCCTTAATGTACTGGTACATGGTAATAAGGTCCCTCCTAAGACTTCTCTTCTCAAGGCTGAACAGGCCCAATTTTCTCAGCCTTTCTTCATATGGCAGGTCTTCCAGTCCTCTGATCATCCTTGTTACCCTTCTCTGGACCCCTTCCAACCTGTCTGCATCTTTTTTGTGTAGCAGGGACCAAAATCGTACACAATACTCAAGGTCTGTCAGACCAGTGCCAAGTAGAGAGGGATAATGACTTCTTTGTTTCTGCTGGTGATGCCCTTTGTAATGCAACCCAGCATCCTGTTGGTTTTCTTTACAGCTGCAGCACACTGTTTGCTCATGTTGAACTTGTCATCCACCAAGACCCCCAGGTCCCTTTCCACAGTGCTGCTCTTTAGCCAAGTGAAACCTAGTCTCAGCTGTATTCTTGGATTATGTATTCCCAGATACAGGACCTTACATTTGTCTGCGTTGAACTCCATAAGGTTCCTGCTAGCTCACTTGTCCAGTCTGTCCAGATCTCCCTGGAGGGTGGCTCTCCCTTCTGGAGTGTCAGCTACCCCACTTATTTTGGTGTCATTGGCAAACTTCATCAGGGAGTTCCTGATCCCAACATCCAGATCACTAATGAAGTTATTAAACAGCACCTTCTTCACCTATGTCTTTACCAGCCCTGCTGAGTCTCAGGGCACAGAAACAACTATCCATATTGAAGTAGACACAAACCTGCCATCAGTGAAGGAAGAGCTGATGTGTCAACTATTAGAGGAGCTTGGCCCGTATAAATTGATGGGACCAGATTTCATCCACCCTGAGGGTGCTAAGAGTGCTGGCTGATGTCATTGCGAGGCTGCTCTCCATAATGTTTGAGAAGTCACGGAGATCGGGAGATGTGCCCAAACACTGGAAGAAGGCTAATGTCATCCCTATATACAAGAAGGGTTCCAAGGGGGACCCAGGTAATTATAGACCCATTAGCCTCACATCGATCCCTGGGAAGATTATGGAGCAAATCCTTCGGAGTAATATCACCAGTAAACTGGAACACATGATTTGAAAAAGCCAGCATGGATTCACCAGGAACAGATCATGTTTAACAAATCTGATTGCTTTCTATGACAGAGTGACCAGTTTGGTCGATGCAGGGCGAGCGGTGGATGTTGTTCTCCAAGACTTTCAACATGGTCCCCCACAGCCTCCCCCTTGAAAAACTAACAAACTACAATGTAGATAAGTTGTCTGTGCGGTACTGTGCTCAGTACTAAGAGCATCCCATGCTAGGCTCCTGAATAATTTAAAGAAAGTCACACCTAAAGAGGACACAAAGTCACATAGATATTGCAAATTAGTTTGCATTCCAGTTCATAATTTCAAACCTTTTTTCCAGTAACTATGGGAGAAAAATATCTGAAATGAAAATTGGAATTCTAATATCATTGTATGATTTACAGGCAAACCCACCTTTCTTCTACTGCAGACTAACTATTTAAGAACCAAACAAAATCATCTTACTAAACTTATATAAAGCAGGCTGCACTATAGTTTCATTTTGGAAGAGATGTTTTTCTGTTGAGTCTGGATCAGTGATGTTAAAAAAAAAAAGGGTGCCCTCAGTGTGTACTATCCTGGATTCTAAAATATTTACTAGGGGGTCTGTATGTTTAACTTGCCTTGGAGTATAGCTGATACGTTTTAGTTCCAATTTTTTAATGATACTACCACTCTTGCCAGTAATTTTTATACCAGCTGCACTGGACTAATTATGTGGTTTTCTCAAAAGTCTATTTTTGAAATAATTTTGGCCTTTGAGCATATAATAGACAGCAAGCTTTGAGTAGGCAGGAGTAAAGAACTTTCTGCTTGAACAGAAAGGGTAAGAAAGTTGGCATGTACTTGTTACATCCTCATTTTGAATGCATAAACCTGTATACAAACTCAGGGTGCCTATCTAATAAAGAATTGTTCCTTCATATTTGGGGCCACTTTCTTTTAGTTACATTTCTACATATTTTTTCTTCCTCATTAAATGCATTTTGCAAAGCTTCTTTGAGTCAAAGGAAATAAATAGTAAGCACTGAAACTGTGCAGTATAGGATCATTACTAATGCATTATGACCAGAATTTTCTCCTTTCTAATCTCCCTTAATGACCTGAAATTGCTGAAGATCTGAGGCTTGTACCCATGCATACTATGGAGTCCCCTTAAACACAATGCAGCGCTGTCTCCAGTTTGAAGAAAATTTGTGAACACTCTGCTTAGTCAGTGGCTTCTGTTATTTTATAGAAATTTAGTGAAATATGGAAAATTATGATGTTTGTAAAGGTTTATTCTGGGGCATGTGTGGGGGTACATTTCAGAGCATTGAGCTGATCTGAGCCACATGACTCTTTTAAAGTTAATGAGAAAGTCACAGCTAGAATGGAACGTGATAATCTGAAAATTTACCGCTTACTGACTCTTTGGATTTTCTGTGTCATATGTTATGGTAATGAATGGTTTTCAGCATGAGGTTGATTGAAAGGTGTATTGCTGCATGAAACAAAGAACTTGTGTTTTCTTCATGTTCTCTGAATAATGTTATTAGCATATGCAGGGTCAGCTCTGAGCATCAGCAATCTTTGTGACCAGGGAGCTTGGATTTATATTGGTGCAAGAGAACTTAAATGCACTTTCATAATTTGTCTTTTCAAGTTGTGTCTCTGAAAAGGAACTGAATAAAAATATGATCTTTCTGCATTACTGTTTACTGCCTTTACTGTGGCCCTGCCATGGTAAGTTTCAATGCCTATACTTCTCAAGTTATTGTAAAATGTCCTCAGTCTTGAAGAAGTTTAGAGAATATATATTAAAATGAATGGAACAGCAACTAGAAAACTCTACTCAGAAAATTTGGTTGTATATGACTGTATATTATGTATATTACTAGATTTGAAGAGTTCTTTTCAATACTGATGTTGATCATCAAAGTAGGAAGGATCCAAAATTGATTCATGTGTGTGGGGAAAAAAAGGCACAGTTGAGGACATTCTTGATTTTTCTTTCTATTTCAAAAACTTTTAAAAAAATAACCAAGATGAGTAAAACCAATATTCTCAAAAATAAAAATGCTTTTTAATGGATTCATTTATTTTTGTTTTGGTCTGCCATATAAGTTATAAATACTTAAGAACACAGGTGAATTAATGAGGGCATAGTTTGATCAATTATTTGTTGTAAAATTTAGGAAGGATCTACAAATTTAACACACAACAGAGAAAGTAGAAACAACAGAAAGTAACTACAGGAGATAAATTCTGGTTTTAGAACTATATAGGCCTCTTTAAATGTCTCTAGATCTAGCTGCAGAAATTTTCAAGGCATTATTCTAGAAAATCAGATTACGGAGAAATCACAGACAAGAACCAGATATCTTTAACTTAGTGCAGTGGTGCTATTGCAACTTAAATATGGAAATAGTACAGACCTGATTGTAGAGAATGTTCTCAGTATCCTATTTAAAATACGAATTTAAACAGTTGGGGTTTGTTTTCGTGAATTCTACAGCTGCCTAAACCTGTAGCTGGCCCAGAATTTAGTGGTGAATGCTAAGCATAGTTTGTTTTGTGACATTAAAATTGGGCTTGCACTACCAAATAATTTGCATTTTTATCCAGCTTTTCATTCAAAACTTTAAAGTATTCTTTAAAAAAAAATCACTATGGCAAATGAAGAAGCAAATAATGAAGTTTTTTATATTGGAATATGAACAGACTACTGCAATAAAAGTCACTTAAAAGTAGAATTCTACTTACTTAGCTATATGAACCACAGATTTTCTCTGGATAGCTGTGACTAATAATATTTTCTTTTAAGAAATGAAGTATGCCTAAAAAGTTAGAAGATGGAGGAACTATCTTAGTAGAATTTTCTCTCTTCTATCTAATACAATCCTTTGTGTCCATGAAAATAAAAGGAAATAAAAATCTATTTAAAAAATTAATAAATTTTGAGGTTTTTGTTATTAACATGTTAATGGTACCATACTTGTGACTTACTTACCTCAGTTCCCTTCCACAACCCTCCCTCTGTACATATTCACTGCACCTTTGAGATCATATAGAAGGTCATATAAATTGCAGTATTATTTTTTATTCACATTCAGAGGACTGTTGATTTTCATCCTAAATAACATTGACCAGTAATATATTCCTGCTTTGTTTGCTTCATTATTTTCATAGTTTCATCTAGTTATTACAGTATGCTTGAATGAATATTGAGAAAACTGTGAGTTACAGTTTCATAAACCCATTAAATTATCACAGTCCTGTAGCATGTTCTCCAATGCTCAATCCACCTCACCAGAGATCTCACCAAAAGATACTTTTTTATTGTACACATCTGTTATTCAATTTCAGTTTGTCAAGTGTGACCATATTACTTAGAGCCCTGTCAATGAGGTAATAAGTTAGGGATGTATTTCTGTCTCTGAAGGTAACTTGTAGTGGCTCACAAAACAAGTCACAGGTTATGATACTGGTCTGTCCAACACCATTAATAGTATGGGCTTTACCTTGGTTTTTTTTTTCCCTGTTCTAATTCACCACAAGGAAACAGAAAGATATTTTTAGTATTCCTGTACGGTTTCAGTGACTCCACAAGGTATTACTTTATTACTTAAGAAGAAAAAGAATTAATTTTTATTTAGAAAATGCTAAAACCCTCTCTAAAAAGTAAGACACAGTTACAGGTACAGACAGGAACTTACAGATATACATGCCAGCTTTGGTATGAAAGCCATCTTGCCAAGTTAGCACAGGTCTGCTCTTGGATCAATAAGTGCACTCAAGAGAATATGTAAACTATGTTGAGGATTATCTGCTCTCATTTTTATCTACAATTTTAGTCATCTGGAAACACCTTCATATTGAAGACAAGCTAGAAGGCAGGAAAGAAGTGCCCTAACTCGTCACAGGATTTACTAGCCTAGAATCTACTCCAGTTTCCACGGAAAGGAGGCAAGCTGAGTTTGCATCTCCTCAGGATACAGATGAAGTCAACACCTTTCTAAAAAAAACTTATTGTTTTCACTTCCACTCAGCTGCAGAAATGTGTTTTAGTAAACTAATTAATTAGTCTAAAATCTTCTGAGAATTGGCTATTGTCAAGTGTTGTATGGATTCCAAAGACAATGAGAAAAACTGGTTTGCAATGCTTCTCTAGACTCAATTAAATTTATATAATACATATTCAGTTCTGATGAAATATCATAGCTCCGTGGAGCTGAATATGATAGCAAATCAGAAGTATCTCATTTACCCTTATCTTGGAACCTACTGCGTTCAGGTAGTCCTTTAACAAGTTGCAAACGTGACCATATACATTAAAAAGCACTATTGCCTGACTTGAGACCAAACCTAATTTGATTTAATATTATTTTAATAACTATGATTTATCATACACCATTTTCTGGTGAAAATTTCCTCATGTTTTTTAGCCAATAGATTTTACTGAAATTTCTTGACAGCTAAATTAGAATATCAAATTACAGGAGATTAGAAGATACATACAAGTTTGCAGTTTGGACTTTAAAACCTAGTTACAAAAAAAATGGTGAATTTCTTTCTTCCTCTTTCTCTCTCTCTTTCTCTCTTTCTCTTTTTCATTTTTTTAATGTTGTTTCAACTAAAAGCTTCTATTCCAAAAGTTAACACATAAGTACAATCATTTTGTGACACAAGTTCATTGTAATGAGTGTTCCTTCTCCTGTCTGGTCTTGGTTGTGTTATTGCTTTGCATATATCAGTGTGTTACATACAGTAGTATATAACAATCAGTACAAAAAGAGACAAGATGAAATATTGATCAAAACGTCCAAATATTTATTTTTCTCTCACTCATCATTTTGGTTTGGGAAGAACAGATAAAATTTGAGCTTAAAACATCAACTCCTTCCGGGATAGAAATCAAGTTGTGTTTGCTCTTCTCATCTTCATGTTGACTTCAATTGAACTTAAACATGTTAAAAGACATAGTTTTGTTCCCTGTGAACAGATTTAATAATTACACAGTCAAATCTTTCTTATATGTTGGGCTCTTTTGTGTCCTTTATTTAATATGAAAGCCTGAATGTGGTGAGAGAACATTTGTTTTATATTTGTGTTACTTTTTGCCATCTCTTGACTGTCTTATCATCTGTGAAGCCATCAGAAAACAGACATTTTAAGCCGATTATGCTTAATATATTGAGCAACCTTTAGGTCTTTGAAGATGCTCCTCCCTTTCTCCAGCTGCAAGCCACATGTCCTCCTGCATTTTCATTCACTAATCAGTTTTCTGGACTGTCCTTTCTCTGTCTTACTGGATTAAGAAAAAACTTATGCCAAACTACTTTGTGGTTAAATGTGATTTTCACAGGAGTGTTCTCTTTACTCGTCAGGGCTTTAGTGGATACAGAAGAGTTACTATCACATCTTTAATAAACTTGTCTTTGAAACTATTGAGTTATGTCATGTGAGTATTCCCTTGGGTCCTCAGGGTATTAGTAGATATACAAGAGCTACTATCACATTTTTAATAAACCTGCTTTTTAAACTACATAATTATTTCCTTTTCCAGTGTATAATGGTGCTTATATGTGGAAAAATAATATCTGGGTTGATGGCTTATCCTGAAGAATGAATTTCACGCATAATCTAGTCAGCATGCATTCCCTTGGGTTTAGTGTCTGACAGTTTCCCTGGCTGTGTGCTTGCTAGACCAATCTGTGTTCACTTCATTTTCTTGAGGAGCTGGTGACAGTACTCCACAAACACCAGACAATCTTTAGTTTTCACACTTTACTGGAACTGATTTAGGTTTGATTTATTCCCAACAAAACTTACTGAGGCAGAGAATTTCTTATTTGTCCTTATATTTTGGTAACTCCACTGTTTCTTGCATTCATAGATTAGTTCACAATGCTTTTCAATTCAGTAAAGTTCTCTCTGATATCTAAACATCACTGTCATTTTATTTTGTAACCATTTAGATCATAGAATCATAGAATAGTTTAGGTAGGAAAAGATCTTTAAGATCATCGAGTTTGATAATTAACCTAGCACTGTCAACTCCACCACTAAACCATGTCCCTAAGTAACACATCTATGTGTCTTTTAAATACCTCCAAGGATGGTGACTTCACTACTTCCCTGGGCAGCCTGTTCCAATGCTTGACAACCCTTTTGTTGAAGAAATTTTTCCTAATATCCAATCTAAACATTCCCTGGTGAAACTTGAGGCCATTCCCTCTTGTCCCATCACTTGTTACCTGGGAGAAGGGACTGACACCCACCTCACTACAATTTCCTTTCACATAGTTGTAGAGAGAGATAAGGTCTCCCCTCAGCTTCCTCTTTTCCAGCCTAAGCAACCTCAGTTCCCTCAGCCACTTCTCAGAAGACTTGTGCTCTAGATCCTTCAACAGCTTCATTGCCCCTCTTTGAACACACTCCCGCACCTCCATGTCTTTCTTGTAGTGAGGGGCCCCAAACTGAACACAGTATTTGAAGTGTGGCCTCACAAGTGCCAAGTACAGGAAGAGAATCACTTCCCTACTCCTACTGGCCACACTATTTCCGATACAAGCCAGGATGCCGTTGGCCTTCATGGTCACCTGGGCACACTGCTGATTCATATTCAGCTGGCTCCCAATCAATTCCCCCAGACCTTTTTTGCTGGATATCTTTCCAGCCACTCTTCTGCAAGCTTATAGCATTGCACGGGGTTATTGTGACCCAAGTGCAGGATCTCACAATTAGCCTTATTGAACCTTATACTATTAGCCTTGGTCCATTGATCTATCTTGTTCAGATTTCTCTGTAGACCCTTCCTATCTTCAAACTTGGTGTTGTCTTCAAACTTACTGAAAGTGCATTTGTTCCCCTCGTCCAGATCATTCATAAAGATATTAAACAGTACTGGCCCCAGTACTGAGTCCTGGGGAACACTACTTGTGTCTGGCTGCGAACTGATTGAACTCCATTCACCCCCACTCTTTGGACTTGGCGATCCAGTCAGTTTTTACCCAGTGAGTTGTACACCCATCTAAACCATGGGCAGCCAGTTTCTCCAGGAGAATGCTGTGGGAAATAGTGTCAAAAGTTTTACTGAAGTGGCCATTCTTAGGTGCGTTCATGGTTTCTAATACATCAATAACATTTGCATCTTTGCGGTCACATGGATCTTCGTCTCCTACCTCCACTGAGTCATCAGACTGAAGGACATCACAATGTCCCTCAAACATTGGTATGCTGCCCCCAGGTTTATCCCTAGTAAGACTGGTGCTATCCCCTTCTGCCTTCAAAACTAGTTTAAAGCTCCTTCACTGAGTCCTACAAAGTCCTGTGCAAAGATCTTTTTCCCACTTTGAGACAGGTGTACCCCATCTGTTGCCCGCAGGTGTCATGTAAACTGACCCATGATCAAAAACCCCCAAATTCTGCTGGTGACATCAGGCTCAGAGCCAGGTATTGTTATGATACCTCTTCCTATTTCTTCCCTCATCATTCTCTGCAACTGGAAGGACAGAGGAGAGCACTACATGTACTCCTGATCCCAAGGTCCTGAAGTCTCTCTTGATTGCCTACCTGAAAAAAATCAATAATGGATAATAATGAGGCCTGTACCTGGGTAGGAAGCTCTCTTCACATCCTTAACCCATGCCCCAGGGAGGGAGCAAACTTCCCTAAAGAGTGGGTCCAGTCTGCATATTGGGCCTTCTGTTCCCTTCAGATGAGAGTATTCTATTACAATGACTCATCTTTTTTCTTTATGGAAGCAGTTTTGACACAGGGCATAGGTCAACTTAACCTTGGCTACACCTCAAAGCTAGATGAACCATTGTCCTTGTTATTGTTCTGTTCCACTTACAGAGCCTCATACCTATTATGTAAGGGCACCTGGGAAGGTGAGGTGGGGATAGAGATGTGCCTGATGTGCCAGGCAGGAACTTGTCATCATTGCTCCCTATCCCTTAAGTCACTCTGTTTAGCCAGGCAGAGAAAGGATAGAGAATTCTGTCATGCACCCTGTCTGCCTGTTGGACGTGTCTCAGGGAAGGTAGGGTCCAATTCCAGTCTTCTATCTCTCTCTCATGCTCCCTGATGTACTTCAATCTACTCTGTCACTAAGTGGAGGAGTTCCTCTATCTAGGCACACCTCCCAGAGGTGCTCTTACTGCTGTATAAGAGCACTGGCATAAAAGTGGGGCACATCCTGCACCCTGACACCTGGGTGGCAACATATTCCCACCAGAACTCGGTTTACAAAGCTGTGTAAGTCATGGTGGGTGCAGAGCTCAGCAAGGTAATGGATTTCTGCTGGGTAGATTCTATTGGTTGAGCTAGCAGACCTTCAGCACCCTTTCTGGATGCTCTTTCATGTGAACTGCCAAGCAAAATGTCACTCCACGCCCTTACTGGCATGGCATGCCCTGTTTTCTCACCGTAGTCACAGCACTTCTGTTCACTGGCGCTCCCTAAGGGCTTCTTTTATACATGTGGGGAGGCTTGCTCCTGGTCCCACCTAGGTCCCATCAGCTGCTGTTTTGTGAGCTGTGGGCTCCTGGCAGCTCTCTCAGCTGCCCCTGAGGTTCCCCCAGTTCATCTTTGTCTTTGTCCATTAGATTTCTATTTTAAAGTTACATGAATTGAGAAGAAATATGTATCTTTTTCTTTTTTTCTTAGCTCTTGAACAGTTTTTATTTGATGCAGTCAACATGACCAACCATTCTGCTTCATTACCAGGAGTCATATTCCAAAGACATATGTAAAATGCAAGTTAATTTCATTTTCATATTTCATTTCTATACTTACAACTGTATTTTATTATATCAGAATACACTAATTCCTTATTAAATATTGCATTTTAAATCAACCAACTTTATACTTTACTGTTTTCTTGCATTATCACAATATCTGAGAAAATTTTTGTTTTGAAAAAAGTGTCAGTTCCAATATATTAGGAACTAATAAATCATCCATAGATTTGATCACCATAAATATAGCTACTCATTAACATTTTTATTCTCCCCTTAGGTTTCACTACTATTAAATTATTTAATTTTCATAACACTTGTGTCCGTTTACCATTTTCATAATTCCATTCTTCATGGCCTTCTCTCTGCATAGATTTCCAGAATTTTTCCTCTTACTTTGCAAGAGCTTACATAATCACCATAGCAGTAAATGACTGGTAAGTGTGGAATGCGAAGGAGATGGGTCCTGTGGGGTTGTTGAATACAGAGTAACAAGAGCAGAGCTAAGCACTGTGTTTATCTTGTGCCGATAAGTATTACTGGTCTAGCACTGAATCAACCCAGTGACACCCAGGGTGGAGAAAAGACCTCACAGGCTGATGCTACTTCAGTGTTTTTAATTCCTTCCTTTGTTCTTTCTCAGCCCTTCTTGATCAAACACATACTAAGTCTTGTTAAGGGCCAATCAACACACAAAAATTCACTTAAGTCCCACTTTGCCAAGAGTATAAATATGGCATTTAGTATCTTTGATTTTGGGAGAAGGGCAAGAATGTCAACTATTGGATGGATCGATGGACCTGGACATTTCTTTCCCTCCAAGCAGGGATGTCTTCTTGGTGAAAATCATGATAATTAACTCTAGTGCTAAGTATCAATTTATGTTTACTTATCGTAGTGCCTACTTATTGTAGTCTTGCTTATTGTAGCGTGTGTATGATTAATGGTAGTTAATGTTATGGAGACGTACATTTAAATTTTGGGATGACATTTATATTTATGTAAAACAGTGCACTTATCATCAGCAATTCTGAATCTATTATAACTGCTGCCCTAATAAATCATCTATCTTTTCCAAGGTTGTGAAACTGTTTCAGTAGAAGTCCCTGAGAGGGCTCTGACAGGCAAATGTTGACTGTGACACCTGGCTACTCACATAAGCCCTATTAGACATAAACTGTTGACCATGTCTGAGACTAAGACTGGATCCAGCCACACCTAGGCTCCTCTCTGAGAAGGAGTTTAGAAAGGAAGAGGGTCCTTTCTGAACCTCATGACTCAACGGGAGGGCTTCTCCCCACCCAAGACACATATCACACTCATAGTCAACGCAACAGTAAGCACTACTATATTTTTGAAACTGAAAATCATTCAGGTTGGTATGCACCTTTTCCAGGATATAAACTGTATTTGTGACTACCAGATTTTCAAGTGGCATTTAAAAGAGTGAATGGATAAGGTAAGAATGCATACATAACATGCACGTCTGGTTAATAAAATGTAATTTGAAATTAATAATCTGAGCTCTTATTTTGTATGAGTTCTCCATAAAATGCTATTAATGACAGATAACTATTATTATCAGACCCATACCTAGTTTTATAGAGATGAAGCTTTTACTGTACATTTACTTGTCTGGAGGTAGTCACTATTGACTTATAAAATTACATGGACACTTAAAATCCCATAGGAATTTTTGTATCCTCCAAGGGTGAGTGTACAAAGCCTCTTTATCCAGTCAACAAAAGAAAGTTAATTCTACAAAGGGTTAGTCATGTAGTTTTGACATTTCTCTTTTCTCCAAGGCAAATACTAATGCAATTCCAAAGATATGAACCTCATGCTCCAAACAACCTGTGAATGCTGTAAATAAAAATATATATAAATACTTTCTGCACAGTTTTGGTGGTACATACTCTTTTGCTTATAAATCAGAGAAAATTGTAGGTGTAGCTGACAGAGTTGTTAACTATCCATGAAGTTTCTGATTTAAAATCCAAATCACAACAAAATTTAAAAGACACACCCTAGTAATATCATTAGAGGTCAATCTATACTGTAGTCAAAGGTTTAAATGCAAATTATAACAAAATTCTAATTCAAGTTATTAGTTAGTCTATTTATAACAGTAGGGTCAGGTAGCACCTGCTGCGGCAGTATCAATATGGCAGCTCAGGCTTCAGTGAGAAGAAATATCCTTACTATTTCCATAATTTCACAGATGACTGGAAGTCTGTAAAGGCACAGTATTGAGACTAGCTAGTGTATTGCCAATTCAGCTATTTATAAATAAATTACAATTATGCATGGACTAAATGAATATGAATCAGTATCATATAGTCTGCTAAAGAAGTGTTCTGTACAGTATTTTGAAAGTAAGATTAACAGATGTATATCGTTAGAGAGAATTATAAAACTTTTACTGTAGTCTTTGAGAGGATTGATATTCCTAGACACAAGTGAATTGGAGAAAAGGCTTTGATTCTTTACTCCTGAGCAGATGGATGGGAAAGATGATAAGAAAATGAAAATGAAAAGAAGGAATGAAAAAAAAAAGAAGAAAAGTTGATGAAAGGAGAGGAAGACAGAATAACAAATTGTAAAAAGTCTACAACACCCTGGAAAAATGAAAAAGTCTGTCAGCACAGTTATCATATTTACTTTGTTGAAGACGTGTCCAGGAAACCAGGTCAGGGAAGGTTGCAGTCTGACTCAGAAACCCATGAAACTTAAACAGACATTTCCTTTGTTCTGCATTTTGGATCTGGATTTAGCATGCATGTTTAAGAGTCCATTTCATCTAATTAAAACTGACACCAACAAAAATTCCAGAGAGAAGAGGATGTATCCTCCCTTCCTGTTGATGATCGGTTGTTCCTGCTCCTCCTCACTTTTATCGGTTTTCTGTGAGAGTGCTGATGGATTAGTTTTGAGCTGGTTCAACATGACTTTTACTTTGAGGTCATAGTATCATAGAATGTAGTGGGTTGGAAGGGACCTTTAAAGACCATCTGGTCCAACCCACCTGCAGTAAGCAGGGAGATTGTTACTAGATCAGGTTGCTCAGAGACCCATCAAGCCTGACCTTGAATATCTCCAGGGATGGGGCCTCCACCACCTCTCTGGGAAACCTGTTCCAGTGCACTACCACCTTCATATTGAAGAACTTTTTCCTAATATCCAACCTAAATCTACCCTTTTCTAGTTGAAAACCATTACCTCTCATCCTATTGCTACATGTCCTAGTGAACAGTTCTTCCGCAGCTTTCTTATAGGCACCTATCAGGTACCCAAAGGTCACTGTAAAGTCGCCCTGGAGCCTTCTCTTTTCCCGGCTACAGCCAGATGTGGGAGGGAAGCAAGACCACTGCCTGTTTTGACAGTCAGTACTTGTTTATACTGCCCTAAAATGACTGTCAAACTATGGAGTTAAGACAAGAGGGGGTTCTCATATTGAATTAGTACAGTACAATCTTTACTATAAAGGTATAATTTTTAAAATTATAATCAATACATTAAAAGGTCTTGCATGCATATGTAACCCAGGTTAAAACAATATAATTATATAAAAATCTTGAGGTAAACAAATATAACAGGGACATTTCTATTTCCAACTCCTCTTTCTGCTGAACAATAGTGCATTCACAAAGAAAAAAGAGATAGCTTTCAATTAACCTTCAAATGTGTAGTCCGTGATAAAATCTATATCATTAATTCACTCTAAATGTCAATAGAAGTACAATTTTTGTACTGAATCCTGTATCCAAAAGAAAAGAATATAACAACCCCAGAACACAAAAAACAGTTGCAGATAGGGTCTAAGGATGACAGAGAGAAATTACAGCTTCTGGGAGAAAAGGGGATGACATGCAGATGCACGGTTTTCTCAGCTACTTTCATGCCCATCCAAGGACTGCCTATCAGGCTGCTTGCTTCTCGCTATGTTCAGTGTCAACCTCTTTTCCTGGTGGTGACCATACTTTCAACTTTTTCCACCTCCCTTCTCTGCTCTTCCCTGGCTTCACTGCTGTGCATTCTACCCCTCACTCCTCAGCTCCAAACTTCCCTTGTAAGACAGACAGGACTGAAAAAGACCCTGTTAGCCTAACTGCTTCTAGTGCCTACACAGAAGAAGCAAAAGAATTTGTGAACATATGAGTGGTTACGGCACGGCTGCTCTAGTTGCACTACTTATCCCATCCCATCCCAGGCACTTGAAATCCTGGAGTCTTGTGGCCAGGGTAATGGTAGTAGGGAAAATGGCTGGTAGTGTCACAATACATTCCTATGGTTTTGGCTGCATTTAAAAAACAAACGAACGACCCCCCCAAAAAAAACCCAAACAAACACAAAAAGCCCAAATACATATCAGTGACATCAGTTCTTGAAAGCAGTACACATGTCATGCAACTAGCAGTCAAGGCAGAATAAACAGTCAAGGCAGTTTACATTTTAGTCAGACTTCTGAAACAGTTAACAAGCAAACAAACAAACAGCTTATCTAACTGTTACTCCAGTATAAAAGAAATAAACAATTCTGCCTTAGCATATGTGTTTTGGGTAAATGATAAAGAAGAATGAAAATTGCTAGGGAGTTTTCTGTTCTACTATTAAGCTAGCACTTTTAATTGTATTTCTGTAGCACTTTTTTCTTTTCTGTTTCATTAATTGTCTAGTAAAGGAAACTTGTTACTACAAAACAACATACAAGCATCTACATTTTTAGTGATTTTTTAAAGTAACACTTTGGAATATACCAGTGGCTCAATACAGAACATAGCTGATGTAGAGAGACCTTTTCCTCCATTTTCCTTAAACTTTTAGACTATCTCTTAAATGTATTTATTACTTAATGATTGGTATAAAAGCACTTATTTGCACAGCTGGGATAATGTCTGTTCACAGGAACCCAGAGTGATATATTCTGCAATTGCAACTCATCTATTTTATCTAAGTGTTTGTTCTCATAGGCCAATGTCTGTCTGGAAAGTTCTTGTGTGTTAGAATGAACGTTATTTCTTCCAGTGATTTCTATTTATCACTGTGCTGTGGAACACTACTGGCAATTTAGACAAGAATAATGCCCTCTAGGTTAGAGACCAACAGCAGGAGCTGCTCCCATAAAGACAAATGTACTAAAGATTTATCTGTTTACCTATGTAATTTTTCCCTTTTTAAGATACCGAGGGATTTTTGTGCATCATTTGCTACTGATTTGTAAGAGGTTGTTGTCTAAAGGAAAGAAACATAGCACCTTAACTTTCTCTTACCAAAAATTCCTCATCTTTTAGACAGTTTGAAAAGATCAGAAATTATTTTATATTTGCAGATCTCTTAAAGAAGATACTAAAATATATAATTACCTTATTGATCCTGAGTACATTAATGGTTTGATTCTCAGTAGAACTGGGGGGGTGGGGGTAGGGAGGGGGAAGCAGCTGTCATTTCCAGGAGCTATGCCCAAGTATTAAAGATAGGCTGTGCATTTAAAACTTCTACTTAAAGAAAGTAATGATAAAAGTCTAAGAATTAATGCTGTGTTGAATTAATAAGTTAATTATAGACTTAATTTGTTTTTGTATACTGAGCTGGCATATGTAATCCTCATTAAATCTAATGACAGGTTGTTTTCAGCTTATTTGTTATGAAAAACAGTAATAACAAATGATTTTAAGAAATACCAAGATAAATTTTAAAATTCAAAACATAGGAGTAATATCCTCAATTGCAGATTTTAATTTGTTGGCACTGGCTGAAACATTGGACTCAAAGAAACAGTAAAAAATTACATTGAGTATAACATTTTATGTAGGTAATTTTATATATACAGACTTGTCTGTGTGTGTGGGGGAATATATGTAAAATTATATGCAAAATGGAAATAGATTTTTCAAGGATAATAAAGGTATCATAGCTATCTACTTAACTGGTGACATGAGTATTTTTATGGGAGACATATTTCTGGGTTTTTGTGATTTTGAGTCCCGAATTCTGACATATGGCAAATACGCTTGGCCAATGTGACCTCAGATGGTACTGGAAAGTGAAATTAAGAACATATGAAATAAACTTGAATTCTTGGCTTTTTCATCAGTCCTTAAGCAGTGCATTGTGGTTTTCCTGAAAGACACCTGGGTTGTTTAAAAGTTACTGCTCATCGGTGTATTTCTAGTGACTGAGTAAAGAGTATGGGTTTGTCCATCTTTACAAAAGCCTGCTTCTAGAATGATGTTCACCTTTTTCTCATATCCATAATAATTTTGTTTTAAAAAAAAAAAGGGTAATATTTGGAAGGGTGAGTAAAAATGAATACGCAGGCTAACTGGGCATGGAGTAAATGAGGAACTTTGTCAGGACACAATTGTCATCAGAGTGTGTGATAAACAGCCAACATACTGCAATTTCATAAAATATATCTATTTTTCAGGTCTTACACAACAATGAAATTTAGACTCTTTCGAAAATGAGTCCGGAAATTAAACTTAACGGATTGTCTTCCTGCACAAGTAAGGGGACAATGAGAGTCTATGTATTAAAAAGCCAAATTTTGCTTTTTCTTGCACCTTTTGCACTTATGCAATCTGATAAAAATCAACATGATTACACATCTGCTACTTAGTTCTGAATTTGGTCCTAAACTCATGTAACTATGAAAGTCAGTGGTTGCTTGGTTATTTGCTAGTAGCTTATATTAGAAGTGCTTTTCAAATTCAAAAATCAAAGGCTTTGATCCAATCAAATCTTCTAAAATCTGTGTGAATATCTGTATCAAGCATCAAACAACAAATGTTTTATTAAAATTGATGTTCTCCTGCATAATGTTCCCTAAACTAGAGCACTTAATATTTTTTTCCAGTGCAATGACTTAATTGATTTTATATCACTGTATTCTGTTGAATGATTCATGTTTAATTTCTTGCTGTCCAATTAGCAGTATAATAGATTATAGTTCATCAGGGATACTACCTCTTGAGCAGTGTTCTCTCTTCTGAAGGTGAAAGTCAGTTTTCATTGAGTCAGCTTTAAATGGATTCAACCCTCAACATTTGATATCCCAGTTGTAAGCTTCTGAATTCCCTTTGGAATTTTTTTTTTATTCCAAGTGGTCTAAATATAATATAATCTCTATTTGAATTATAGCATTCAAGAAAGTAAAAAAAAGTAGAACATAAAAACATAAAGTTGTAATCTATGACTTCCCAAAAGACTTCCTACGAGTATAAAAAAACCCACAACCAAAACACAAAAAAACTCAAACCACACCAAACCAAACCAAAACAAAACCCATTATATTTCAAACTTGAATATTTTGGAGGAAGAAGAGAAGGATGAACCTACTGTCTTCTGGGGAAATGAGTGATTTCAAGCTACAGTTAAGAGAAAAATCTGGAAAATAATAATATTTTAGACAAGAGAGAGTAAATAATGAAATGAAGAGGAATGGAAAGACAATAGAGAGGACTGGGAACTTTTTTTTTCTAACAGTGGAATGCAACTATCATTTGCTTTAAATAATAAATAGTTCCACAAACACTGGAACTAATAGAGTTGTGCTTCAGAATTATTTGTGTTTCATCAAATGGCTTTTTAAATGAAGTAAAATAAGCCTGCAGCATGTTTTCTGTCCTTATTAAACACTACAGAACTCATATGAGGAGAGAAATAAAGGAGAATGAAAATAAGATGGTGTCTAATCAAGTTCAAGCTTTGATTTAAGCTTTACCAAGAAGTAAAGAATTTATAACCTCTCTTTCCTATCTTCACCCCAGAGAGCTTGTGGAGTCTCCTTCTCTGAAGACATTCAAAACCCGCCTGGACATGTTCCTGTGTGACCTAGTCTAGGTGATCCTGCTCTGGCAGGGCGGTTGGACTAAATGATCTTTCGAGGTTCCTTCCAACTCCTAGTATTCTGTGATTCTGTGTGTATTCACTAACAGTTCAGTTCATACTCCAGTCTTCCCTCATTATAGGTTTCTCTATAGCCTCTTTACTGCCCCTAGCTAACTATTTTCACAGAACTTTTAAGAATGTAACATTTGAAAACTCTATCTTCCTGTCAGATTTGATAGAAATTGGCCAGCTAGACCAAAAGTGCTAGAGGAGCAGGGACTGCCATGCTCTCACAACTGCGCTGACTCATGAACAGCTTGACTAGCATGAAGTTTTCATTCAGAAAAGAGCAGGGACGGGGGAAGGAAAGAAAACAGAAATCGCCCTAGTTTATTTATTTTGTTTCTTCAGTTTTTGTTTAGAAGACTGAAAGAAAAGTCTTAGTTTTTTGTTGCTTAGTCTTGGTTCATAATGTTTCCTTCTGGTGAGCTGGGCACAGAGACTTCATTTTGAATCTGTTTAGTAAAGCATTAAGTTGCACCTGTAAGGATCAGTCTGGTTCCTAGTATAAACAGGTTTTGGTAATGTCCAGTGCACCAGATGACACATGGGGGAGTTGCAAGAGCAACTCAGCCTTAGATTGCCTTGAGGTCCTGTTTCTGCAGAGATGACCCACGACCCATGGGGATCTATGTAGATAGCTCAGCCCTGAGTTGCCTGGTAAGCACAAAACTAAACAGGGCAGTGCTGCATCATTCAAAGAACTGAAACCTGAGTTGAGCCTTGAAATCTGCCAACAAATAGTATGCCCTGAGTCCAAATCAAAACATTATTCAAAGATAAGCTAGAGGACATCTATCTGGCTCCAACAGACCCAAACAATACAAAGATAAGCAAGAGATAGAGCATATAGAAGGGAACAACATCCATAAATAAATAAAAATAAGGGGAAGCACTGGAAGAAACACCCCAGGTGGTCTAAACTACTCAGACATGCCTCTTCCTGCTGTCCCATACACCAGGGGATAAAAACCTTAAGATTCATGCTAGAAATGGGGAGTTACTTCTCCAACCATGGAGTGATGAGAACCTTCCCCCTTGGTTGGGATGCTGACTACGGTAACTTATGTGGGAACCTTTACCTGGAGGGGTAAGTGAATATTTGTCAGGCTTTAAGTTTGTAGTTGCAGATGATTGACTAACACACATATGGTATTCTGAGTTGTTTGTGAGTTCTGATAGTGTGTTCCATGAATCGCCTGGGAATTGTAATAGTGAATTTTGTGAGTAGCCTGGAAGTTGTTATGAATTGCTTATGGGCAGTAATAGTGAGTTTCATGAGTGGTCTGTGGCTTGTCATGAATTGCCTGTGGGCTGTCATAGTGCATTTTGTGACTGTTGTAGTTGCAATAGTGCATTTTGTGAATCTCTTGTGGTTGTAATAGTGTAGTCTTGCTTTTAAAACTGCAATAGCGCATTCTCCATTGTATCCATAGAACCTGCAATAGTGACGTACTGGATCTGCACATGTTGTTCAAATAAATTGTTAATTTGAACTCTGCAGTAGAGTCTCTTTTCGTCACAGCATCCCTGGCTAGTCAGTTGCTTGGTTCATGCTGCTCTTCCATTCTGTCCTACAGAGTTGCCTTGCTACAAATGAAAATAATTTCCCATACTGAACCCATGATATATCAAGACATTACTTCTGACAAAGGCATCTGCACACACCAGGAGTCAGAATTTTCTGAGTGCATCTTGGGAGTAGAAGTCTAACTAAAAAGCTTGCTCCTCAGAGGAGAAAAGGAACTTCCCACATTGAAGAAGTAGCTCTCATCACATAACATACCTCAAGTAGAAAATTAAAATTAGTGCTAGACCATTTGAGATCAGTTCAATTTATTAAAAAGATAGGAGATGCAGGTCTACTTCACACTGAAAAGAGTCCTCCTCACAAGTATTATGCACACTCAGGCAGTGCACAAAAGTAGATTAGTTGTAAGCCCTTCAGCTGAAGTGGAGGAAAGGGTACCATAGTGTTGCTCTTCCAGCCAGACGATGATTGTGAAAGTGATCCCAGCAAATCTGATCCCCTGCAAAGGGAATGGCTGTGCACAAAGTCTGCCACTGATGCTACTGTTTCTGCCCAACCTTGACACTCAGCTTCATTCTCTTTCCATTTTCAAACCCCTACCCCTTCGCCTTCCTTCTGAAACAATTTTCTTTTCTGCCGTCCAACTCCCCCTCTATCCTCTCCACAAACAGGAAACTCTCCCTCTGTTGCCGTAAGAACAGACAGCAACCTGACCCTGGCTGGGCACACCTGCCCTTTCCCTTAAAAATTCAACCTCGCCTAAAAACATTTGTGTCTCATTTGCTCTCCAGAATCCTTTCTCCTATGGCTTTAATAGGAGAAAGACTCACTCTGCTCTGTGTGTTGCCACTGTCCTCTCTTACCCTCTCTCAAAACACTGCTTTCACATCACAAAGAAGCACATATTTAATGCTTAATTATCTCCTACTGAGCTTCCTATATAGTGTACTCAGAGGGGCATACCACTTTGCAAGCTTTACTGTACAAGTATGTTTATTTTTGCCAACCTGGTGCTCCTCTTTGCAATCACTGCACTGCAGCAGTACCACCTGGACCAGATATGGACTGATAGGAAAGCACAGCTCTGCCTGGACAAAAGGACAAGGAAATGTGGAGACCTGTGCCACAAAGACATCATATCAGATAATATATTCCCTCAACTAACCCGTCAGACTAGAAGAGAGCAGTTTAGTCATGCTTTTCTATCCATTGACAACTAACATATGAAATTCTACAAAATGTTTGAGTCTTGTTTTGCAAGGCATAAATTTCTCACTTGAACACCAACATATAAGAGTATGTAATTTTAGTTTGTTCTAATCTTGTATCCTAATGTAAGTGTCATTCTGGTATATATGAGTTAGATGTTAATAGGACTTTCAGGTCAATTCCTGTTTCTAAAACCAAATTATGTCAAAATGCAGATAGGGAAAGTTATCTTTGGTTTCACTTACTCTGTTCTCTTACAGCGTATCTAGTATTGTCTTGGACAGCCCACAGAATTCTAGAAGTCTCCAGGCCTTGGAGCACTTATCACAGCATAGTGAGTATGAGTTATCTGGAACACCAGGCAGAAAATGTTAGTATCAGAGAGCCCTTTTTCCTTCACTGAGGGGGAGACACATAACAGACTCCAGACAACTCTATGAGAGTTATAAAGTGAAGACCTTTATTCTATCAGAAGCTGTGCTTTTATAGTCTAAAATCCCTTAGTCACCCTACATAAGCATTTCTATTGGTTACATATGTGTCCATATTGTCTAAGCTAATACATGATTGGTTACTATCTTACACACATGTCACTGCCCACATCCGCTTCCGGTTGGCTTACTTCCGCTTCCGGTCAGTTTACTTCTGGGTCGTTCTCTTGCTGCATCACCATACTTTCTCATTCTTTAATGTTCCCACACTTCACAATTTGGACTGCAATCATTTCAGAAACTCTCTAATATTCTATTCTTATATATCTCCAGATTTTATTGACATGGATTTTGGTTCTTTATAGTATCTACCTGCTGCCCCAGATATAACATCTCTAGACCACAGCAAGATGCAGATTGAGAAGCAGCAGCAACAATATTACTCTCTTTGGTTGGAACTTTTTGCCAATTTTATATTGACACTGTTAGCCCCATGAATCTTTGGGAAAAAATTTCACATAACCCAGCATCCTCTGCTACACCTACATCTTATAGGAAATGGTCATATAAACCCATTAAAGTTTGAATGTCTCAGAAAAACATCTCATCAGCACTATCTGTTTCTCTAGTGGAAGATTAAACTGCAGATGGTTCTCCACTGCTGCACTGCACTTTTTGGAGGAAGATGACTACATCCATAATGATTGATACTGGATGATGGGAGCAGACACAGAGGAATGCTGTATAAAATAACAATTCACCCCACTACAATGCCATGATAATCATGAACCCCAGGGAATTATTGAAGAAGCAGTGGCCTTAGGAGAGACTAAAAGTTCTGGTATAAAAAGATGAGAAACGGGAGTTTCTCACAGTGTGTATCTACAAACTCAGAAATTACGGTATAGGTTTCTTGTTACTCTAACTTGAAATAAGGGTTGAATTCGCAATGCTTAATGGCAGACCTTCAGACCATCTATTGAAGCAGAAATTGTATGAGAGAAGGAAACATGTATGAGAGATGTAGACAATTATTCTGTTCAACCACAGTCCCCTGGTGAGATATCCATTTTGTTTTCAGGGATTGTAGGGGTTTAGAAGACAGCACAAAAGAGTTTGTTGGACAGATTTTTATGCAAGTAAAAGCAGGCAATTTTTTTGTGTGTGTATGCCCATCTTTCCTACTGAGCATTTCACCCTCATAGCCCTCTTGCTCATTAAGCCAGCTACAGTTTTTGTAATATTAGAAACGTTTATTTCTAAAACTCTGGCATCAACATTACTCTGCATTAGTGGAGTAGCATCTGATGAAAGTGTTAGAATAAGGCAAAAATCTCAGTGCGATTGCAAGTTACTAGGGAGTATGTTATGGGGTCTGTAGAGCGATTAGCTTGGAAATCTCAATGTGACTTCTGTGCTACTTGAGGCTATATCAAAAGAAAAGAACCCCGAGTCAAAACATTTCTGTCCTTCAAAATGGGTCTGACAGCCCTGCTTCATTCAGCGTCTAAGTCCTAAGCACTATTAATGTGAGCTTCTGTTGCTGATGATAATGTTTAACAGAGCTTCTTTCAGAGCTTCTCCAAACCGATCATGTCTGGGTCACACTGAATCATCTATGACTACTATTCTATCTCAAGATCTCCAACTTCAGTTTTAGAAAAGTGAAATGTGATTGCTGCACTGCTTTTACTTCACTATAGGAAAGAGAGAGTTCATTTGATGTTTCAGTACATTAATAAGGTGGAACTGGTAGCAAGGAGCAGAAAAGAAGACACAAAGGCTTACTCCAAGAAAATAGACACAGGTAAAGTGTAAATAAAACTGGGTAAATAGGCATTTTTTCCATTCTTCTTGTATTGATTGAATGGGCAAATGAAACTCTGGGAACAAGTGGTGATGGTCAAACCAAACCATTATTTTGTTTCAAAAGATAATAAATAAAAATTAAAAA
>NW_010160485.1:0-421 GCF_000695765.1 Mesitornis unicolor | reverse complement strand
AATCTGTTGCTGTGACAGTCCAAGAAAAGTTCAAAATGTAATGTTTTGAGCGCTATCAGCTAACAGCTATCAGTCAGACCTGCTTGCCGCACCAGCTAGGTTCTCCCATGTTCTCCAGAATTATGGGGAAATCAGAAAAATCTTTCGGGTTAGAGTGTATGTCTCCTCCAAGCTAAATAAATCAAAATTTCAAACAGTAAATCCCTGTTCACAGTACAGCATATTCAAATGTAACCTAGAAGAAAAAGCCCTGTCCCCATACACTGCCTCTGTCAGTGAGCGTAACTGCTGCTTTCCCATCAACAGCGGAGGGTACCTGAAAAGGTGAAGCTTACCGCTGAATGCGAACAATAGTTCCATCTGGAAAGATACTTTCTTCTTCCCCATCTGTAAATAAATTTTTAATTGTTTGATCAGGGAA
>NW_010160484.1:1680-5455 GCF_000695765.1 Mesitornis unicolor | reverse complement strand
CTCCGCCTCCGCGGGGAGGGACGCGGCCATGGGGCAGGAGGCAGGGCCCGGGCGGGCGCTGAGGGAAAGGGAACAGGCAGGAAAGGCAGTGAGGGCCGCGTGTGTGAGTGGCTCTCGGTCCGGGAGGCACAGCTGTCCCCCGCGGCCTGCCCGCACTGCAGGACCCTCCCGCGCCCTCAAGTCTGGAGGAACACCCGACCGCTCTTTCCCCAGCGGGGGTAGCCTGGGGGGCTGTGAAGGGACAGCCTCTCGCAGAGCGATCACCTCACAGCCTGGCATGTTCTCACGGAACGTGGCAGCTCTCAGTAGCCCGTAATTCCAGTTATCCAGAGGAAGTTAGCAGAATCTCAAAGCCCGGTTGAGTCAAACACTCCGAAGAAACGGGGCCAGGGGCTGCACCATGGCACTGAAGTTAACTTGAACTAGAGACCTACAGACACTAACGGTCTGTCTAACACTAACTGCATTCATACTCAAAGCTTAAATTGGATTGCTGCTTCCTCCTCCTGTGTGATCTCTGCTGCCTCCTGACAGCTGCCCTGGTGTCAGACTAACGCTTTTGAAACCTGCATTTGACCCGAGCACGGGCAGTGCCTCCCTCACTCAGCCAGGCCTAGGGCCTGGTCTCCGAAGTGTTTCCCTCCACCACTACACAGGAAGGTGGTTGTGTGGGCCCAGTTCAACCCTCCTACAACCCTCACAGGAGACAAACAAAAACACAGTTGGGAGGCAGCAGGCAGGAACAGCAGAGGCAGGCTTTCCTTCTCCAAGAGAGATATTTTGGCTCAGGTGTTCTGCAGTCTTAGTATCATGAGGGATGTGAATGTTCTCCCCACAAGCATCTCCAAACTACTTGCCATAGCTGTCACATCTGTAGACACCAGAAATCTATCACCTCTGCCTTAATGGACAGAGACAGAGACAGTAAAACTCTACTGTTCCCTGAAAATCACAACTAATATAATGAAATAAATTAATTGAACCGTTAATTTTTTTCCTGTGAGACTTTTATACAGCAGTCTCAGAGGGAAGAGAGGCATGAAAACACCAGGCCTGTAGGTATCAGAAGAGCCTTATGCTTCCACTAACAGTTTTGGTACAACTTCCAAGACAGGGTGCAGTTTCCCTAGGTCCCTCATATGCCCTTTCAGTGCAGGATGACTCAAGGAGATAAAACAACTAATACTTATTTTTACTGGTTAAGCAGAGGTCATTTATAGTTAGTACTAGGTCAGAAGTTACACACATTGCACAGGGCTCTACAGCTCGCTCCGCTGCCATCTGGACAGAAGCATCCAATTGACCCTTGCACTTTTAAATCACATAACTTATTTGTTTTAATAAACAAGTCATACATCAACATCCAAAGAGCTCCCTGCTCAGTTTCCCTAAAGTTACTTCAATAACTTCTGAAACCCCTTCAATGATGAAGCCAAGCATTAACTGTTTTAATTTAGTCAGATGCATTGCTAACTCTTAAACGCTGCTCTCGCTAGGAGGAGAGGTGACTTGTGCGTTTGGTAATACAGCACTGTACGAACAGCACACAAGCAGAAGTCAGTAACTAAACTGACACTTCATTACAATATTTGCTAATTTATGGGCAGCCAACCACGCTGCCAACAGTGGAGAAAAGTCAGAAACAAAGTTGCAGCTCTTCTGCCCACCCAGCAAAACAGAGTTGAAAGGTTACAGCACTGGCTGCTCCAGAAGGCCCGTGTTTAAATACAGTCTATAAAAAAAAAACTGCAGGAGTGCATATTTGGAAGAGGTGATGTTAGGACGGCAACCGGAGCCAAGCCACAGAGGAGTATTTACTTGCATTAAAGGAAGAGATTTGAGACTAAAAAAAAAGGCAGGAGCAGCAGTGGTTTTATGTCTAAATCCAGAGCTATCTAGTTAATTAAAGAATCCTTCCTCCTATACAAAGTATTTTCATTACGAGAGACAAAAGTGCACGCTGATCGTAGGGTACTGCAGTAAGAAAAATTCTATTGGCTTGGCCAAAAAGTAATTGCATTTTTTCTTCTGGGTAAGTGAAAGGTGATTTTTTTCATGGGAAAGAAAAACTTTATTAAACAATATAGTGTCCATTTTGTTCAATCACCTTTTGCCATCTTTCAGGCAGCTTCATGATTCCACATTCAAAAAAGCTTCTTATCTTTTTCAGCAAAAACCAGTTCCAAGAACAATTTGATATCCTCATCAGCAGTGAAGGTTTCACCGTTCAAGGTGTTTTGTACAGAACAAACCCAATGGCAGTCTGATGGTGCCGGTTCTGGTGAATACGGTGGATGTGGGAACACATCCCATCCAAGCTGCAGCAATGTTTGACGAGTGACCAAACCTGTGTGTGGTCTGGTGTCGTCATGGTTAAACACAACACCTTTGCTATTCACCAATTCTGGACACTTCTGTTTGATGGCATCACTGAATTTATCACATCCATGACAGTACACATCCGAATTAATGGTTTGGTTCCATGGAAGCGATTCAAAACACACAATGCCCTGGAAATCCCACCAGACTGACAGCATCACCTTCCTTTGGTGACTGCCTGCTTTTGAAGTGCTTTGAGCTGGTTCATCACGATTGCTCCATGATCTTTATTCGTTGTAGACGATCCATTTTCATCTCCTGTTATTGAGTGTTTCAAAAACGGATCGTTTTCTTCACATTTCAAGAGAGAACCGCAGATGTCAACGCGCTTAGTGAGATGTATTTCTTTGAGCTTATGTGGTACCCAAATATCGAGCTTCCTAACACATCCAAGTTGTTTTAAATGGTTTTCAACACTTGATTTCAATATGTTAAGTTTATCAGCAATCTCTTGTGTTGTTAAATGCAAATTGGAGTTGATCAGTGTCTTTATTTTGTCATTATCAACTTTGATTTGCCTTCCTGAGCGTGGTGCATCTTTAACATCAACAATCTCTGGACCAATATTTAGCAAACCAATTCTACACTGCTGCAGTTTTAAGGCAGCTTCACCACACACACGTCACACACCTTTTGCTGAGCTTGCCCAGTGTTTTTTCCTTTTTGGGAGTAAGAGAGCAAAATACGATGAAAACGTTCCTTTGGATTTTTCCATTTTGAAATCGACACCAAATAAACATTTTTTAATGGAATCACAGAATGTTAGGAGTTGGAAGGGACCTCGAAAGATCATCCAGTCCAACCCCTGCCACAGCAGGATCACCTAGATCACCTAAATCGTGCATTTTCTTTCTCTAAAACAAGCTTGGACTGTCAGCTGTCGAGTTGCATAAGTAATTTGTGGTTTAAAATTAAGTTAATTACATGTCATGACATGTATGTCCATCAGTTTAAAAGATGCAATTACTTTTTGGCCAGCCCAATACATTACAGCCTTGCAACAGCACCTGGAGAGCCTGTCATCATCCTGTGTCCACTGGGACTGCTTGCCAATACCCACACTGCCATTTCAGTCGGGTGGAGAAACTGCACATCCATGGAGTTTGCTCTGCAGCAGCCCAGACTGTTTGAAAAGTGGTTTAGCAAACGCAGAGGAGGCTTGCAGTGAGTGGCGAGCTTCCTTGCCTCGGTAGCACTCGCTCACTCATAAATCTCACCTAGTCCAGATGTACCACCATTTTTCTGGGTTCCTAAATAAAGAGCTACTTTATCCCTCCCACACTTCCTTTTCTCCCCCCCCTCCAAATTATCTTCTGCCATTCTAAGAGCATAGTCTGTGGTAGGATCTTGTGAATGAGATCCTTCCATCTAAAGGAGAATCAACAAGGAAGAGCAC
>NW_010160484.1:0-1649 GCF_000695765.1 Mesitornis unicolor | reverse complement strand
CAGGAATGCTACTTGTCTTCAGCCTCACTATCTGTAGAATTATAATGCATGTAAGAGAGAGCTGCTTAGAATTTGTGTGTCGTATAGCAATTTATAGCTATCTAATCCACAAAATTGCTAACCGGTTCTCCGATCTTTAATATCCTATTGATGAGGCTATACATTATTGTGTCAAATTGTTTCCCCCTTCCACACGAGAATGCAATTACATAGCATGCAGATAATATACTGTACGATACCAAGCCATTCCAAAACATTTGCAGATATTAACTATCAGTAAAATGAGAGTTAGAAAAGCACTAGACTTTGAGGGTCGTAAAGCCCAGCAATTAAGAAATAATTAGAACTGAAGCAATGATGCATTTATTATATGCAAGTACAAGAAGATCAAACAGTAAATTCCAATGTAATGTTTCAGCCTGGCGTGTGAATTGTTACTTGCGGCATAAAAGGGAATGAAGTATTTTTAAGTGTCCACACCCATTATGATTGGCAAGGGAAGAAAGATTTGGAGACGGTTTGAAAAGGCTGCCCAAGGTGACTTGGCAGCTCCAAGCTTTTGTCTCAGTTTCACTGCTTTGCTGGGCTTTGCTTTTCTGGTGCTATGCAGCTCTCCAGTGTTTCCAGGTATTTTCAGAAACTTAAGCGTGTACCTCACATCAAGCAGCCTCCACCCCCAGTGCAGATTAAGGTACCGAAGGTGATACCTGGTTCTTGGCCTGTCCCACGTTGGTCCCCTGGGCAGCTGAATTTGCTAAGACGCAGAGAGGACCCAGGGTACCCGCCAGACCACTCCTGCTGCAACTTCCCAGAGGAAGGGAAATGTACCCTAGGACACATTTTTAAGGTCTGACCATGCTTCTAACCGAAGTCTAGGGTTTATTTTGCATGAGGATAGGGATGAATTTAGAGTGAAAATCCCACTTATTAAAAGGGGGTATGGAGGGGCTCAAGAAGGACTCTGTCTGCTGCCTCCTCAGCCTATTCCTGCTTGCCCTGCTTCCTATTCTGCAGGGTGATCTGGGCCCTGAAGTACAATTTGATTTTCCTAGCACAGCTCCCAAGAGTTTTTAACAGTTTGTTTGGGTCTCCTTTAACTGCTGCCTTCTCCAATTAGCCTAGTTCTCTGCAGGCGTTAAGCAAAGCCTTTACAAATCACTTGCTCTCTCAGCTTACGGTTCCACAGTGGGGATGTTCAGCACAAACAGTGCAGATAAAATTGAGTTTCACTGACCCCCCAACAGCTCAGGAAGCTTCACTTCTTGGGCACCTCGATTTCCTGGACAAGGTCAGACTACACCTTTCTGTACTGGCCAGAGGGGTTTTTTATTTGTTCTTTGAAACACAAACACCTTTTCCTTACAAGTCCTTACAAGTGTGAAGACTTTAATATTTTCTCAGTAAATCTTGCAGTGTACTTCACTGTAACCACACAGAAGTTGCCATCTTAAAAACTTTTAACAAATTTTTGCGTCAAAATCCCTTTTTACTGAAAGTCTGCTTGGTGGTAGCCAAAGCTGCCTGGGCCCAGACAGGACGCTGTCGCCTCATTTGCACTCACTTGGTGGAACTGAGTTTGCTGGAGCAAGCTTTGTACCATCTAAGGTCAAGGGCTGGGTCCTGAACTTGGGTCGCAATAACCCCATGGA
>NW_010160483.1:0-404 GCF_000695765.1 Mesitornis unicolor | reverse complement strand
GAACTGGGATGGTGATGAAGAGGAGGGAGATCTGGACACCGGGACAGGGACGTTCACCAGCACCGGCTCCATCCCTGCACCCAGGACCACCCTGTGCAGAGGGACCCCCAGCCCGGGACCACCGTGCTGTGCCATGTCACACCAAACCAAACCGCACCGCACCGGGCCGTACCGATCCATTTCCTCCCATAGTGTGCCATGTGGTGGCCCGCGCCATACTGTGCCATATCACACCATACTGTGCCATACTGTGCCATATCCTCCCATACCATGCCATATGGTGCCGTACCGAGCCGTACTGCATCCTACCGTGCCATACTGTGCCATACCACACCAAACCATCCCATACTGTGCCATACCACGTTGTACTGTGCCATATCACACCGTACCGTGCCATACTGTGC
>NW_010160482.1:4582-28507 GCF_000695765.1 Mesitornis unicolor | reverse complement strand
TGTTCTGCTCTGGTGAGACCCCACCTGGAGTGTCTAGTTCTGGGGCCCCAAACACAAGAAGGACATAGAGCTGTTGGAGTGAGTCCAGAAGAGGGCCACAAAAATCATACAGGGGCTGGAGCACCTCCCCTATGGGGACAGGCTGAGAGAGTTGGGCATGTTCAGCCTGGAGAAGAGAAGGCTCCAGGGAGAACTTGGAATGGCCTTCCAGTCCCTGAAATGGCTGCAGGAAAGCTGGGGAGGGACTGTTTACAAGGGCAGGTAGCAATAGAACAAGGGCTAATGGCTTTAAACTGGAAGAGGGCAGATTTAGACTAGATTTTAGGAAGAAATTCTTCACTGTGAGGGTGGTGAGGCACTGGCACAGGTTGCCCAGGAAAGCTGTGGATGCCCCCTCTCTGGAAGTGTTCAAGGCCAGGTTGGAAGGGGCTTTGAGCAGCCTGGTGTGGTGGGAGGTGTCCCTGCCCATGGCAGGGGGTTGGATATCCTTTCCAGCCCAAACCATTCTGTGACTCTATGATACACAGTGTAATTGCTCACCACCCACTGACTGATGGCCAGCAGTTCCTGCCACCCCTCAGCCAACTCCCCTCAGTTTTATTGCTCAGCATATTCACCATGACATCAAATGGTACGGAATATACCTTTGGCCAGTTTGGGTCAGCCATCCTGGCTGTGTTCCCTCCCAGCTTCTTGTGCACCCCCAGCCTCCTCACTGGCAGGGCAGTATGAGAAACTGAAAAGTCCTTGACTTAATGTACGCACTGCTCAGCAACAACTAAAACATCAGTGTGTTATAAACATGATTCTCATCCTAAATCAAAACACAGTACTATACTAACTACTAGGAAGAAAATTAATTATATCCCAGCTGAAACCAGGACAAACGTGGATGTCATTTTTAATTTCAGCTTGAGTATAGTTGTCTGGTTATTTGTATAAGCAAAAATATTGGTGTGCCAAACAGGTCATAAACCATAACTTGGATCATATAAAGGAACAGCTAAAATGTCATGTTACTGTCACAAGCATCACTCCTAATAATCATGTATTCCATAAAAAAATGATTTTTAGCAAGTTGTGTTTAGATTGCAATTCTGAAATGCACTGCCAACAAGGTATTTAACAGAGCTGTGCTGGCTCTAATGTCCCTCTTTTGCATCCTTTCAGAGACAAGAATAGATACATCACCATCATGACATTAGCAAACGTAGAGACTGCAGACACTTCATGAAATAAATTGGGAATGGCAGGCTAAGTACTTGAACTGGTGATGCAGTAACCACTGGGCCTGTCACACGATTGCTGGGAGAATCTACAACGAAGCTCACTGCCTTCAACACTAATGACTGCAGATTTGTCGGCCATGTGAACTGGGAGTACAGCTGCAACATCACCTCCACACAGCCCTGGTGAGGCAAAATTCAGAAGGTACAGCCACCCACCTTGGTGGGTAATCTTACAGACCCTGCTGTCACCCTGCTACGCAGCCTGCTGTGGACTTCACCTGCTACTTTAAATGTAATTTTTCTCTCTAAATGCCTCAAACACACTGCAGAGTCAACTTTTCAGAGTGCCTTCATGAGCAGAATGACCTACTTGCCATAAAGCTCCTGACCTGATCTTGGACTTGATGAAAGAATACTGGGGAAAAAAGAAAAATCTCCCATTAGGGACTAAAAATAAAATATATAGGGAGAATGATTTAATTTAAACAAGAAATGGGATAAATAGGCAATCTATTTCTAATCCAGGAGTCAGGAAGAGAGTGAGATTTCCAGATAGTACAAGTAAGCCATGAAAGAGGTTGAACAAGAAGGAAGCATGACCTGGACATTAAACAGGCCACAGATCCAGAGCACAATCTCCTCCATGAGTGACCACTACCAGGTCTGACCCACCAGCACAGCACCATTATCACACCCACCCTTGCTGCTGCTGGAGCTGCAGCCTCTAAAGTTCACCTAGAACCACCAACTCTCTGGGTTTCCATGGAGGACAATGCAGAGGCACTTCGGAAGGCACAGACCCAGCAGACAAACTATCATCTCTGGGTTTCCATGGAGGACAATGCAGAGGCGCTTTGGAAGGCACAGACCCAGCAGACAAACTATCACCTGCAAAAAGACTGGGTAAAACAGCTGAACACTGTGTGCACAGTCTGACAATAAGAAGGTGAGAAATGACTAACGGATTTCCCAAGCAAATCATGAAAAACCCATTTGTCAGGATAATTAGCATGGAGGCAAAGGGGAGCAGTAGATGTGGTGCATCTTGGCTCAGGAAGGCTCTTTACACCATCCCATTTAACTTTCACATGAGCAAAATGAAGAAATGGAAGCTAAATGAAAATTTACCGCAAATATATGCTCTCAAAATTATATCCACAGCTCACTGTCAAATACATCCATGTCCTGCAGCCCATCTTTCTGCTGACAGGATGGACAGTTCACCTAGCTGCGATAGGGTATGTCACTCTGGGTAGTAGGATCACAGTTCAAGTTGACCTCCCCAGATGGAAGAACTGGCCCGACATCATTGAGGTGAAGTTCAATAAAGCCATTTGTGGAACACCACAACCCAAAAAGTAGGTTGGGACTCTAAAGCCATCTCTTTTCCCCTTGGAGGAAGAGACAGTTCCTTTCCTTGTGGGACATTCTGCTGCACCTAGTTTCTTTCCTTGTGGGACATTATTCTTAACCTACCTCGAGAGCTTCTCCTTGCACTTAAGACTAAGAGAGCATTTCCAGCAACAGCTGGGTTTCATCCATGCGTCATTTCCAGTGTGCAGGATAGCAGTGTACCTCACTCCTGCTCCTGTGCTGCTGGTTCCTGAGGAACTCGGGTGCCTACCTTCATCCCCAGGCTTGGGCCACAAGCCTCTAAGTGACTTTTGCAAGAGAGAATGAGTCCTAAAAAAAAACAAAAACTCAGTTATTTTCCAAATTTTGACCTTACCCCTAAATTTTTCCATTTTTAGTGTGTGTATTTTTACCTTTTAGCCTGACACTACCTTTAAAACACCACAAACAACTGTCCAACAGATAAGTAACCTAATGAAAATGGATGCTTCCTCAGAGTAGCCAGCTGTTCAGCCATCCAGCAAGGCACGCTAGACTGCAGATAGTCGAGGGCTGCGCATAGACCTGATTGCCCATTATAAGGGGCACACATCTCACAGTGCCACAACCAGAGATCTCTGTAGAATTAAGCATTGTGCCCACGTGTAATATGTCAGTTATTTGCCAGCAAAGGAAACACTGTAAGAAGTGAATGAGTTTTACTCTGTTCAGTGACATTACTAATGACTCATGCAGGATTATGGGTAACAAACCTTTGAAATAAGAGGTTGAGTTGTACACTACATTATACATCTGAATTTCATGGTATATTAGTGACAGTGATTGGTAATACAATATGATGGGAAATTGCTAGCATTGGAGAGAAGTTAATACGATGCACTGCAATTTCTCAAAGACTCCCATACTTTTTCTAGCGCCACCCATAATCTGCTCATTATGGCTTGGCAAAGAGCAATCCCTCTCATGGAGTGAGGGGCACCAGTGCTCTGACAGCTGGTCATAAATTTGAATGGAAGATCTGCAATCTGAAACGTTCATGTTTCCACAGATCGTTACCCAATTGTATCTCCTCTAAGAAGCAGGTGATTTTTTAACATCCTGTGGCAGTTTGTTTCTGCTGATATTTTCGCTCTCTGGATAAATCTGACGCCAGCTCATGTCTTAGAGCATTTCTTCCCCTTCTTGTTCTATTAAAACGGCTGATGCAGTCTACATGCACGTTAACTAAACACTAGTTAATGGAGTGTAACTAAGAAGATTTAATATATTTACCAAAAAAGTATTTCTAGGCCATTAAAATAAATGTAAAATGTCTCACATAAGGCATTAAATTTACAAACTTAACCACAGATTTATGTTTACAGACTTTGGCAAACCCCATGGCCACATATATATGCTCACTCATTCCTGTTCCAGAGTAAGCAAATGTTTTAACTCTTTACCTGATAGCAACCTAGAATATTTTGTGTTTTTTTAATGAAACCAGTAAATATCCATCTGACCTTCTCAATTTCTAAAAGATTTGATGTTTCCTGGAGAAGAGTTCATGAATAGAGGAGTGTCTTGGAGTGATGGCCCTGAAGACCGAAACCCATAAATCCAGCAGATGCACCAAGAGCATCATTCAAGGAACTTGAAATGGGGAGTCATTCCCAGGACAAGGTAGGAACACCAGTCTCCATGCTTTGTCCATACTCACAGCAAACCTGCCATCATTGACATTCATCTATTCACTTCTACATGGGACACCCACTCCTCTGTGTATCCACTCCTCTTCTACCACTGGTCTGTTCTGTGCGACCACACCTCAGCCAACCAAACATCTCCCAGAGTTCTTCATGCAAAGTGTCCAACACAAAGGAGTCTTCATCTCTCCTAGAGGCCCCTGGTGCTACCTTGAAATAGGTAGAAAGGTCACACATCCTGCCACTAATACAGCTCAGGCCAATGCAATGGGTTTAAGTACTGCATTATTTGATTTAATCCTGTTTTTGCTGGAGAAGCTCTTGGAAGGAAGCCCAAAACACTCTGCGTGGCAAGTCCATTGAAAACCATAGCCGAGATCCTGTCAGCGGGTAGCACAGGAACTGGATGGTAATTATGACAAGTTAATGGAAGACGGTATCTCCCTCCAGCATTAAATTCAAGCCCTGACCTTTTCCAATATAATGACTAACTCAACCTTTACATAATAATGCCTGTGATATTTGGAGAGTATAACATATGTGTCATTTTAATTAATTGAACAGAAATAGATTCACAGAAGAAAAATGAATTAACCAATCAGCAATCACCTTTCAATCTATTTGATGTCAGAATAATTGGTTTATTCTCCTAATCTCTTGACCCCTCTAGAAATCATAACCTTGCTGACCTCCTTGAGAACAGGAGCTCATTTGAATAGCACCGTAATTGTGCTCTGGTGCATTATCATCCAGTTTCATTTTTATTAAGGTAATCTTAGCCCTTCTTATTATGTGCCACACTGAAAAGCTGACCCAAACCCTGGGAAAGACTGCAAGATTTTGCTCAATAACATCAGTGCATTCTGGATCAAGATCACGGCCAGCAGAATCATTCCACCTGGTAGATGGGCTGGCTTTGTTTGCTGGAGGATCAGCAATAATTTTACTGCCATTCTGTTGGCAGACAGCAATATTCAAACGTGTGTCCTGACATTGGCAGTTGCAGACTGTTACCAACTAGCAAATGCTTAAACAAGATCACAATTTGTTCCAGAATGATAAAATGACCCTATGAAGTGAATTACACTGTGAAAAAATAAATGTAAAATACTGTGTAGATGCACAAATGATTATTTCATTATCTGGCCGATGTATGAACGACAGATACAAATTGTTCCAATCATACAGTGATGAAAGAGTAATGAACAATGGGCTCTTGAATGAGCACAGGAAGAAAATAATGAATTGCAGTTTAAATGAAATCAGGAGTCAATGGACTGGATCACAGACTGTCCTTCAGACATGGGAATTCTGCATTAGTTAAACACTGTCATTTGGAGAAACGTCCTTTAAGAAGAAGGAATCTAAATGGGTCAGAGAAAGAGACAAATATGATAAGCCTGGTCGCTGGATTGCTTTTAGCAAGCTGGACTGGAGCATTCTCATTTCTGTTGCTTTGCCAATTCACACGCTGGTCTACTAGAGATCAGCAGCTTGCACTCTACAAAGTCAAAAGGTCCATTGGTACTTTTGCCTTTTCCCTGTTTTAAGCTTGCTCTTCCTCTGCTGCTCCGTGACTTAAAGGTGGCATCTGACAAGATCTCTTGTCCATCAAGATGACCTGGGCACAGAATGAAGACCAAGACACCAAAAGCTTTTGGGAAAGAAAGCATCAGTTATGTAGAAATCATAGAATTATAAATAATTTGGGTTGGAAGGGACCTTAAAGACTATCTAGTTCCAAACCCTCTGCTGTAGGCAGGGACACCTCCCACTAGATCAGGTTGCTCAAAGCCCCATTCAAGAAATAACATGTGTGGCAAAAGCTACCTTACATTTTTGTTGAAAAACTTTCAGCAATAGATGGATTTATCTTCTTTCCTTTTGTTTCATACCAACAGGTGAAGAATAAATCAAGGATTTCTAACATTCTTTTAAAAGAAATGTCACATTTCATGTATTGTATCTACTCATCACATTGCACAGTCTCTTGTTAGATCTGTACTGAAGCTACTTTTCTCTCACGAGCGCAGCACATCTAACGTTTTAGCTTGCTGTACAGAAGTTCTTTACGCTCTAAGAAGACACCTTAGAAACCAGCAGAAACTAGCTGGTCTCACAGAGAGGGCTCAAAGAGTCTCATAACCCAGCTCACTCCTGCTGCTGCTCTGCTCCTGCCACATCCAGGGCCTACACTGTTCCCCAGCATCTGTCCTCCTGCTCCTCACACAATAGCAAGCAGAAAAGTGAGAGACAGCACTTCAAGCCTTATGTACCTCGGCAAAGGACACGGTGCTCTGGGCTGGGCATCCCTGAGGGAAAGGTCATCTTTCATTGCCTGGTGCTCAACAGCCTCAAGGTATTTCAAAACAAGAAAGTCCAGCAAGTGTGAGTACCATCAAAAGCCATAGAGTGATGGCAACAAAGTGAAAGGCAGGGGTTTTTCTTGCCTCGTGGACAGAAATAAGTATTTATTGGAGGAAAATCTAAAGAAGGAAGGTGGTACCTCTGCTGTGTAAGTGACTGAAAGGGCACCTGCTTCTGCATTATTGAATAACATCTTCTGTGAAGGGTGTCTCCCTTGCAAGGTCAGGGTAAAATTCACGTGCCTGCTGCATACGTGTGAGACAGCAGCCATAAAACACGATCCATTGCTATATGTATGCATCCTGTCCAGACAGAATCAGAGCACAACCAGCTGTACCACTCACAGCCCCTCATCCTGCTTCTGATCAGATTCATGTTTCAACAGACCCTGATGCTAAGTACACAAGCCTCTCGGCAAATTTCCCTGTGACTCTGTAAGAGTGCCCAGGAATACTGAAACACAGGCTAAGACACCCAGTCTACCACATCACAGGCAGCCTTCGGAGCTATGGGGCACCATTAATCTCTAGAGAGCAGGGGTAAAATACCCTCCTGGGAACTGTGCTGAATATCCAGGAAAAAGCTTTCCTCGTTGACGCAAAGAGACAGAATTATTCTCATCTGATAGATGAGTGTGATAAAATGCAGTAAGGATTGCAAACTCCAGAGTACTTCAGTTCCCTCCTTCAATCTGGTTTTATCCCCATCCCAGAGGCTTTTCCCATGTGAAAACAACTTCCAGCTCTGCTCCCGAGAGCCTCAGAACAAGGGGACCTTGTTCCCCTGGAGTTTGATGAATACCCCCCTTCTGAACCATACTGCCAAAACCCCTAGCATTAGACCCAAAATCAAGCTGATAATGGGGCTTGCTGTCAGTGTTATCTTGCCGATTTTGAGTCTCAGGTTGTTTATGGCATAGCATAATGTAATCCTCCATGGTCTCCTACAAGCCAGCCTGGTGTCAGCAGTTCACTCAACCAAGTGAAACTGCAGTGCAAAAACCTGGCTCTAAAAAGCCACCCAGCCACCACTTTGGATTTGAAACCAAACTGAAAATATTCCCTGGCACACACTATGGAGAACTCTGCTCCTGCCCAACAGTCAGATCACCATTGTGCGAAAATACTCAGCACCTTGCCTGGGCCATGGGAGAGGCCTGGAATAGGCATTGGCATGTGGAAGGATGCTCCTCTCTTCCCCACCCTGGCTCCAGTCCCTGCCGTCCCATTTGATAATAATCAACACAGCTTTGGTCTCCAAGAGGCTTCAGTCAGGCTGAGAGCTGCTGCAGGATGAAAACAGAGAGCAGCAGTGGCAGCACCGAGTTTTAGATGGGCAAACAAAATGCATTAGACAATTTAGTCAGTTTAGAGATGCGATCTGGCACAGGCTCCAAAGACAACTAGGATAGCCCGGGCACATCACGTTAATAGTTCAGAGCCCTTTGACAAGGTGAGAGCCCAGCTCCCTTGCCTGCAGCGCGTCTGCTGCTGTCAGCTGTCTGCAGGGAGCCCTCGCCCCAGCGCAGGAGCCAGCTCTGCCTCCCCGGCACTCCCACTCGGCAGCTGCCTCATCCCACACAGCACCACAGGCCTGCGGTGCTGCAGGGGCTCTCTGCGAACAAACCACAATGCAAATTACAGAAAGGGGACTCCCTATGCTAAAAGTCGGAGCTTGCCAGCTCCAGTGGCTGCGTCCTGCCTCCCCGTCAGAATGTGTCACCGGAGGATGTCAGCACAGCCCAGTTAGCACCGGTCACAGCAGCAGCAAACGCTTGACAGCTGCCCAGCTCAGACCTGACTCATATTAGAGCCCACGCTTTTTCAGCTTCACTGCTTTTGTTCTCCAGGTCGTGCAATGACACCAGGAGAGGTACTGTCACCTGTGCAGCAGTGCTGTAAGCTGCACACTCACCCTGCCAGACCAAAGCCACCTGCCCAGCTGGGCTCTGGCCTGAGCCATACCCAACATTCCACCCTCAATGTGGGGTTCAGGCAGTGCTGTGCTTCCAGCAGGACAAACAGCCAAGTCCCAGAGACGGACAGTGCTGTCCTGCTGCGGTGCTGGGTTCTGCTTGTCTGAGACAGCAGACAGGTCAGAGTGTTGCTGTCAGCATATTGCCATCGAGGTGCTGCTGCTCACACCCTGCACCTACCAGCCGCCAGATGTTAACCTTCAACATCTGTACCTGGCACTGAGCAGCATCACTGCTGGAAAACCTGGGAAAGTTTTGAGAGACACCTGCACACCCCAGCTCAGAGCCCGTGTCCGGTGCTGCTCACAACTGGGAACTGAAAGCAAACATGAAAACTGTGAGTCTCACAGTCAGCCACTCAATCTGTGCCACCAGTCCCCTGGCTGGCCACATCGCCTGTGCATGGGGGCTGCTGACCTGAGAAACATCTCAGCAGGCATGAGCTGTGTGCCAAAGGCTGGCCATAACTCCTCAATCCTTATGGATTTTGGAAATAAGCACCAATGCCTCCTTGCTCTCTTAAAGGCGAGCGCGGGCTGTACCAGCAGGCTGGTGGGAGCAGCAAGGTGATGGTGCAGTTTGCAAGACTGTGCCAGAGAGAGAGAGAGGGCAAGTGCCAGGAGCCAGCTTCTTCACTCAGAAGCAATCCACAGCAGGAAAAACACCTGGAAAACAAGACACTCTACATCACCCAGAAAAACAGCCAGAAAAGCCAGTGTGGCTGGTGGAGAACACAGCATCACTTCTGCTGGGCATTGCAGGGAGCGGTAAGCACTGGTGATGGAGGAGGTTTGCAGGCTGTGCCTTATGAACGTGCATTGAACGTCCTTGCCTCTGCATGCAGAACTGCACAAGTAATGAATGCGCCTATTAAAATCCAGCCAGAACATTTGTCTCTAGCTGACAGAGAGGCCTCCACGCCCCGGTGATAGGCTGCATTTCTGTGTATTTTCTCTGAATACTCCACACACTCTGTTCACGGTTTTTAGTCTCTGAAGCAGATGCACTGGACTGATTTCTAATGTAACTCTCATAATTACGTATAGCTGGTCATGGTCTCAATGCAAACACCTGAAGCAGGCTTGAGGTACAGACTTTCCAGCATTACACCATGGCTTTCCCCAGACTTTCTGTGGTACCAGAGCATGGCACCTCATTCTGGGTTAATACTCGATAAACAGGAGCTTAGAGTACCCAGCTGTACATCAAAAGACAAATGCACTGTCAGTGAGGAGGGCACGGCATCATTGGAGTCATTACTGGTTACACCACAGTCACTTGGCATTCAGTGATACATTGGATTAACTATTTCACTGAAACTTGGCCTGTTACACAAAACTTGCATGAGATTTCAAATCCTCGTCAGAAAAACAGAAAAAAATTAAATAAATGTGCACTGCTTTCAGTGCTTGATGGGGAGCTCAGGGTAGCTGTTATCATCTGCTAAGGGCAGAAGTTAGAGATGATCAGAGTGGACTTTCAGCACTCAGCATTTCCTGTCTCCTGCACCTTTGTTTTTACTTTCTTATCATTACATTAACACTTCTGTGATATGGAATATTTATGATGCATACCACATGCTTAATGGATTTCCTCTTTTATTTGCAGTTAGCCTGCATTAATACAAGACTCACAGTATTCAATCTGAAATCCATCAAGGATTCCTGGGTTTAATATCATTACTGCTTTAAATGAGAAAGGAAATCTGTAAATCAAATCTGCAAAAGCAAAACCAAAGGTTGTATGGGAGCAGTACAGGCAGTTCAACAGCATTCCTCACATTAAAAGCACCTGGAAGCAAACTTCTGTTAATTGAACCAGTTCTAAAGCTATGAATTACAAAGTAGCTCCTGGTCCTAAATCATAGCCATAGTTCCCAAAAATAGATGCCATCACACTGTCATGCATTCCTCTCCTTCTTGCCTATCCCACAATGTGTGGATACCTGAGCAAGGTAAGAGGTGAGATGGATTACAGCTGGCCCTGGGACTCCAGTGGTACCCAAAGCACTCATAGTCATGCACTCTGGTGGGAGTCAAAAATCAGCTGAAGACTAGGCATGCATTATGGTATATTTGCTTAGATGTTATTAGCTGGGCGTGAGCTGCTTGGCCTTGTGTTGTCAGCACAATTAGACACAGATGAATACTTACCATTTCTCACTGTTGCAATGTCCCAGCGCACCGGAAAACCTTCTTGGAGCACGTAAGAGTGTGTCACTGGGGCAATGAGGACCATCCGCAGCAACGGAATGCTCTGCCCGGCGTCACTGATCAGCTATTGCTGCTGCCTGATGCCATTTCCCAGAGTTACAGAACCATAGAATGGTTTAGGTTGGAAGGGACGTTAGAGATCATCCAGTCCAACCCCCCCTGCCATGGGCAGGGACACCTCCCACTAGACCAGATCACCCAAAGGCCCGTCCAACCTGGCCTTGAACACTTTCAGTTCTCCTTTATATTTATGTCTATAGAAGTCATTCTTCTCTACCAACATTTTCACATTATTATCTACACACATACACATAGAAGTTAACCCTGAGTATTAACAGAAGCAACAATTCTTGCTCCTAATGAGACCACTGCAACCCCATATAAATCAATCCAATTTCATGGAATAACAACATTTAGTGCCATTTAGCTGCAGGACGTGCACTGAAATAAATATGAATGTGCAAAGACGAGCCGATGCTTCACAAATTTTAAAAAAAATCAGTAGGTGGTACCTTCATAAAAGACCCCTGGAAGCCTTCAAGGCCAGGCCTAGGACATACATTAGCACAGACCCAACAGGGTCAGCAGAACACCTCCTTTTTTTCCAGCAGAGAATCTGACCCTGCGTACTTTCCTCTCTGTTTGTGGCAAATGTCCCTGAGCTGCTGTCTGGAAAGGAACCTCAGCACCAGCCCCTGTGTGCATGCACTTCTCCAGCTGCTCAAACAAAGTCACCAGTGATGGCACATTTGGTCTGCCTGTATTTCTTCTGTTGACAAGGGACCTCAGGGCATGTCAAACTTCCAGCAACAGCTCTCTCCCTGTGAAGGCAACAGGGCAATCACACATTTAAAGTTAGATGTCCCTCCCTCCGTTGGTAAAAGGGGTCCTTAGTACCTCTGAGTTTAAAGGGAGATCTTGCAATGTTTCTACTCATCATCACACAAAGGGCAGAAGTTGCAGATTTAAGAATGGAAAGTGGAAATTTCCCCTTCTGTGCTTAGCAACAAAGAATAGTGCTGTAGGCTTTCCAATGGCCAATCCATTTTGGTTCTTCACTGGCAAGGTTAAAACAGTCAGAAATATATTGTGCAGCCCATGAAACAGAGTATTTTTACTTGTATGCATCTAATCTCTACTGAGATGTTGGTTAAGGAAAAAGCATTTGATATTCTCAGTTTGCAACTGGTGGCAGAGTCATCAGGTAGGAATCAGAAGAAATTCAAACAGTCTAATTTGCTATTTGCTAAGCATTTGATTGCCGATGAAACGAACACATTCAACAAATCAAAGTGACCCGGACGGTGCAGGAACAGAGCTGGGGGATGGCACATTGGTTCTGGGGTGCATCCAGGAGAGAAATGGGCACTTAAGGGATGTCATCAGCTGGAGACAAACCACCCTGAGACAGCTGCGCTCTCATCTGTAAATCCTGGGTGTGCAACTGGTCAGAAATGGGATGCATCAACTCCAAAAGAACATCCCACACAACTCTTGTTCTGCACTTCCCTGGGTGCCTGTGGGTCCTCTCCGCAGAGCTGACACCTTGTGCGGCTCACTGCTATTTCATAGTGTGACACGGATGGGGAATGGTACCCAGTGTCTGACTGGATCCAGCTGGGAGGCTGAGGTAAACTACAAAGGGAACCTGATGTCTAAATCAGTGCATGAAAAGAAGCAACCAGAAATAAATAGATTAGAATGCTCTACAGTGTTTCTGCTCAAAAATAGGAAAAGCTGCTGTGAACTTAGATGGGAACTTAGAGGGAAAAGCCCTTAAGAAAGCAAAGAGGATCAGGAGCACCTCCTAGAATGGGCCCTGTAGGTCTGTAAAGAAAACACACTCCAGATTTTTATGAAAAGCAGCTTCAGCGGGAGGTATCTCAGCAGGATGGGCACCCCAGCAGCAGGCTGTGAGGAGTTCTCCGCCAGCACCGTGCCGTCCACACCCAGCACTTGGATCTGGCCGCACTGCAGCATCCCATCTGCAAAGTGTAGATAATGCTCCTGTGGCCGCCTGCCCAGCACTTTGAACTCAAGGCCTGTTGCAGCACGAACCGCCTTGTGCACAGGGACCCTCCACCAAGCTATCCCCCAGGGTGCCGGCAGCATCACCTCAAGAAGTGAGTACACTGACTGTGCCCAGACTAGCTACTACCTGCCCCAGTCAACAGCTAAACCCATGCCCAGGCTACCCTGCAGGCACTGCCGCTGTATCCAGGCAGGCTAGAAGTGGCAGAGGTTTGGGCTGGAAACATTCATCTTCTGGAGAAGACAACACTCGAAACCTCGCAGCTTTCTGACTCCCTCCAGGGAACCCCAGCTCACATGCCTAAGCACATCTTGCACATTCAGACAGGCTTTTGTGTTGCATTATTTAGCCTTTCCAAAATCATAAAATTTTGAAGCAAGGTTAATTTTTGCTTTTTCCCACCCTTCCAAAGATTAAATAATGATGGCAGTGAAAAGCGACAGGGTCAAAGTTGAAAACATGGTCACTTGGTGTGACCTTTGGAAAAAAAATAGAAGAAATAGAAGCCTGGGTAGTTTGAAATGCCTGGTCCCTTTTTGGCTGCTTGTAGTAATTAAGTCAAACAGTGGCAGTGCCCTTACAGAGCCCTGGCCCTGTGAGTAACTTACAGCGGCAAAACGAGGTACAGCACTGAGGAGGGGAGGAGGGTGCAAGTGAGCCCCCTGAATGAATATCAATCCTGCAAAGAGCATTGAAGCTCCAGCAGCAAGTGCAGAGCAGGGCATTATCTCCAGCCACAAACGTCCCGTGTGTGTGCCGGCATCCAGAGGTGGTTGGACATCCAAGAGAGAGAGAGCTCTGCGCTGGACAAGGAAAAGAAGAGGGAAAACAAGCCTCAGAAAGGGTCTGGATTGGCACAGATCCCAGGGAAAAGCAGAAGTGGCTGGTGATGCCACCTCCCCAGGGAACTTCCCACCCAAAGATATTCTGGGAAGGGGGGAAATAATATCAGATGGGCGAATGCTCAGGCCCACCCCAAGAAATCCTAGAATCATTGAATGGTTGAATGGTTTTGATTGGAAAAGACCTTTAGGTCCAACCACTGAACCAGCCCTAAGTCCACCACTGGACCATGTCCCTAAGTCCACCACAGCCTGAAGGGAGACCACAGTCCAGCCCAATTTGAGCTTGCTGCTCTGGCTCACCACACGCCTAGCACGGGCAGCATTGCTCTATCCCAAATATCTTCTGTCCACACTGCTGCCAGCTCTGCTGCAGCGTCTTCTGGAGGTCTCCAGGACCCAGGCACCGGTGGGGACTGGGGGCTGTCTCCTTGGCTTCGAGACTGATGTTGCATCTGCAAGCACAACTGAAGTGTAGGTCAGAAACACTACATGCAGCATTTGCAACACTGAATTTTGGCTGGCCTTGGTTGAAATTCAGCAGGTCCACACCATCAGATTTTGCTGGTGGCTGAGACAGACCCCCTGGCATTTTTAGATGACTTTGTGATAGTTATCTTCCCTTTCTACTATTTGCTTTATGCTTGGAAAAATATGTTATCTCAGGAGTCCTTTGAACATTAAAATTTATGCCATGCATGCTACTTCCTTCAAATATTTTAAAATATTCGAAAAGTAAGGACCTTGGCACAGCGCCCAGGATCCTGTCTTTTTGGATAAAAGTTTCAGATAACTGACAATTACCATTTCTCCCTGAAGAGGTCATCTTCGCTTTGGCTCCAGAGCAGAGCAGAGGAGGTACCAGAGGTTCCTGAATTTCACAAAAGGTTAAAAAACTCTGCACGGTTGCTAATCAAAGCCAACGCACTCTGTGTCTGACCTAGTTCTGCCTTACTTTCAGGCGGCTTTACCTGAGTATCTTTCAAACCACTTAAAAAAAAATAAAATTGTTAATAATGCATCAGAGCCAAATGTTACCCAGGGGTTTGCTATGTGGGGAATCTTAGTTTTGCTTCAGGATGGCATAGTTTGTAGTTACTGTGGGTAGGGGGCACTCCCAGCCTGATTCCCTGCCTTTACTCCAACCGTGCACACTTCTATGCCACTTTTTGATGCCCCAAGCATCTTTTAGCTGATTTCTGTAAATGTTGAATAGCACGCTGGCCAGATCAGAAGGCAGAAGTTGGCTGAACTGTTCATCAGGTCCCCAACTCATTTGTCTGCATGCTTAGCTTCCCCTAAGAGAAACTTTTATGTATTCCTTCAGTCTCTGCTATTGCCATCTCTTCCTAAGGTTTAATTTCCCAGGGTAAACTGTGGGGCATTGCTGAGCTAAGGAACAAGGGCTTCGAAATTTTCTTTTTGCTTCTGTGCCTTGCACTGGCATCAGAGGAAATCTTTATACAGGGAAGTTCCATTTGACTATATTTTTTACTTGACTGCCCCTTAGTGGAAATGTGCAGCAACAGCTCGGGGACTTGTACCAGCAAACTCACGGCCCTGCAAACCAGTCTGGCAATTCAGGGACTCTTCCCAGAGGTGTGGTCAGGTTACCTGCTCAATAATTCAAGTGTTTACTGAACGTATTTTCCACAGGTTATGAAAAACATTACGAAATCCCATCACCTTTGAAAAAGCTTTAAAACTATCAAGGCAATGCCCATCTCCACGGTGCTTTTCATTCATAGAGTCACAGACTGGTTTGGGTTGGAAGGGACCTTAAAGCTCACCCAGTCCAACCCCCTGCCGTGGGCAGGGACACCTCCCACCAGACCAGGCTGCTCAAAGCCCCGTCCAACCTGGCCTTGAACACTTCCAGGGAGGGGGCACCCACAGCTTCCCTGGGCAACCTGTGCCAGCGCCTCACCACCCTCACAGTGAAGAATTTCTTCCTAATGTCTAATTTAAATCTACACAATTCCAGTTTAAAGCCAAAAGCTTAAATGTCCATTTCCTAAGTTACTCACAAGATAGATTTTCAAGTAGATTTTGCAGGAAAATATTGATTCATAAGAAGGTTGCTGGTGTCCACCAGAACACATCTAGAAAGGACTTCTGGACACCAGGGCTGGAAGTGCTGTCATGTCCATTGTAGGTGGAGGTGGCTGTCGCACCTCAGGAGGAGGATCTGTCTTGTGGGGGGGGGAACGGACAAAAAAAAAAGTATATCCATGCATCTTGCTGAAAAGCCAACCTTCTGGAAAGCAAAACAATCCATTTCAGACACCCTAGCACAATATCTCACAGGGATTCCCAGTCAAAGCGGAGGACCTGTCCAAACTCTCACTCACTTGCAGTGTCGCGACTGCTCTTCTGAAGCAAAACAGTTGGGTTCTCAAGTTTCTGCTGAAATGTCAACATTTTCTATGGAAACAGTGAAAATAAGTCACAGCATTGTGATTTTTGCAGGGGGCAGTAACAGCAATACAGTGATTATCACAACAGGGCAGAATTTTAAAAAGTCAGGTAAGATTTTCAAGAGAAGGAACATGCACGCTTTCTGTAGAGGCTCTGTGCTCAAAGTCTGGCATCCCTGAGATGTAGCAGCTTTCCATAAGATTAATTTCTATCTCCATAATTGGACTGGAGTTCACAAAAACTACATTTCTTTTTTGGTATTCTCCATGGAAGTGGAAAAGCAGGGGCTGAAATTGCAGCATGCTGGAGCCTTCATGTTGCATATGCTTTAAGTTTCTGTTTTTTTCTTTTCTTTTATAACCTACATTGATTAATGCTGAGATAAATTTCTTAGTGTGAAACAGAGGTAAGTCCTTGTAAGCAGACCCTGAACTCAAAGTGGCAGTCAAGTTATCTAATTTAAAAAAAAGAAAAAAGAAAAAAGAAAAAAGAAAAAGAAAGAAGAAAAAGAAAGAAGAAGTCAGCCAAGCTTTAAAAAAAATAAAGATAATATTTAAACCTCACCCAGGATGTCAACTTCCCCTCTTGCTCTAACGACAGCTCCTGCAGAAGGACTGTCTTGCAAAGGCACTCGAAGTGCTCTCTTGATGCTCACCGGCATCCCTCGCACCAACCCAGCACACTCTACAGCACCAGCCAAGGCCCTTGCCTTTCACTCTCACATTGAGCAGATGAGGGACACCGTAACTCAATTTCCTCACTCTGTCTCAAATCATTTGGAGACCTTGTACCTCCAGGACCAGGTTGCAGCTCTGCTTTGCCCCATGTAGCTTAAAATGTCATCCCGGGAGGCAGATGAGAAGCTCCTCCTGCCCACATGCAGAGACGCTTTGGACTTCCAGGCTGTGCTCTCAGCATGCACGGGGGCCCCTCATCTTGCCTGTGGGGAACACAGCAGCACCCCTACACAGCAAGCTCAAAAATAGGTCGAAAGAAGTCATTTTTTTGCACTGTGGATTTCTTTGTTATGAATTTTAACAGTACTTCAGATTACTTCAGCTGCTGAGAGCAGTTTGAATCCTGTTTGAACAGCTCTACCTGTGCTGACTTTAAGATGACATATTTACTTTTCATATGTCTGCACTTTAAGCTGTGCTGCAGGAATCCAGCTTCTCAAAGCTTGAGCTTGCCTAGGAACTTAGATCCCTTTTCATCTGCTTTATCAATTGTCTCCTTGAGGAAACATTTTGCCAAAGCTGTGACTGATGAAAGGCTCAAGAGCCCATGCCAAGAGACAGCCAGGAACACTCTGCCACGGGAATGTTCCCCAGCAAACACAGCAGGACCCCATGAGGGGTGACTTTGCACTGTCACGATTCCTGTCCGATGGGAAACCACTGCAGGGGCAGGGAGATCCTCATGACCGACCTGCGGCAGCAGTGGAGCCAGGGTCTGCTCTCCTGCTGTTGCCACAGCCGGCTCCCCACATCCCTCCCTGGGATGCAATGCCTTGAAAAGCCCCAATTTATCTGGCACTTGGTGGTGGTCATAGAATCACAGCATGGTTGGGGCTGAAAGGGACCTCTGGAGATCACCCAGTCCAACCCCCTGCCAGAGCAGGATCACCCAGGGAAGATCACACAGGAAGGCGTCCAGGTGGGTTTTGAATGTCTCCAGAGAAGGAGACTCCACAACCTCTCTGGGCAGCCTGGGCCAGTGCTGTGTCACCCTCACAGTAAAGAAGTTTTCCCTTAAGTTGAACCTCCTGTGTTTCAGTTTGTGACCATTGCCCCTTGTCCTGTGGCTGGGCACAATCGAGAAGAGTCTGGTCCCATCCTTCCCTTTAAATACTAATAATCCCATCCCTTTAAATACTAATAAGCATTAATGAGATCCTCCTTCAGTGTCCTTTTTTCCAGGCTAAACAGGCCCAGCTTGTGCAGCCTTTCCTCATATGGGAGATGCTCCAGCCTCTTCATCATCTTAGTTGCTCTAAGCTAAGATGGTCAGCACACGACCATCCCACCCAACCCAGCCTGTTCACAGCACGGTGAAGCTGAAGGAAGAGCTGGGCTCTGGTGGGGTGAACATTTCCTCTCTGACTGGTAATACAGCACAGAGGAACATCTAGCAGAGTGATCTGCTGATGAAGGATGCACAGAATAAAAGCTGCCACTGCTCCCATGACTCTGATTTTGCTGGATTCATTTCCAGTATATTTTACTCAGAACCATCAAAAGGGTTCAGACGGGCCATCTTGGCTGGTGCAGATGGACACAGCTTTGCAGCCAGCTATACCTGAGAGAAAGCAGAGTAACTAATGGTTTTGCTAACAATTACATGTATTTTACCAGGCCTAGGAAGAGCCATCTATAACAGGCAGCTGCAGGTACTGAGTTTGTTTCTTGACAAGAAAAAGATTATAGCAATAACATGCAATAACATGGAATCGAGAAATATAAATGCACACAGTAAAAATAAACCACCCAAATGGGGTAAAACACAAGAAAGTTCTCTGAGGTGGAGATTCAAACTCACATTTAAGGCACAACTGGTTATTGGGCGCTCTCTTGATCTAAAGATACTTCACCTCCATTGGAAAGATACTTTAAAACATCCCCAGGCCCTGCTGACTTTTGCTTGCGAGAGGCAGAGGCAACGGGACCGCCTGGGAATGCTCTTGCAACTTCCATTTCTTGCTCCCAATGCAAAGTTCAAGGCACTTTGTAGGTGGGAGAGATTCCCCTCGCCAGCATCCCAGAGTGATGGGCTCGGCAGGACAGCACTTTTCCCTTTTAGAAAATATTTCAAGGGAAACGAGATAACTGCATATTTGTAAAAAGGGCAGAGTTAAAATTCTGCTGTGCTTGCCTTGCCTTGCCCAGGGCAAGTAATCTTTTTGACAGGTGAATAAAATATCATTAGTTTCTCCTCTGTCATTGATCATCAAAGTGAAGGCTGGGCGAGTAACCTCTCCAGACAGTCCTGGAGACAGCATTAGCCCCCGGTTTCTAAAGGACCAGAGAGGAGCTGAGCTGGGAGGCTCCTTTTCTATCTAAATGCACGGGAGGCAGGCAAAAAAACTCTAAAACCTCTCCCCAGCTCTTGACTTTTTTCCCCTCGATGTGTTAGGAGCTGACAACAGCATAGAAATGGAGATTTCACGTTGTCACTCCAGCCTTGCCCAGCTATTTGTAGGCCAGGTAGTCCAAGCTGGGCTATATATTGTATCCAGCATTGCTGAGAGAAGCCACAGAAGTTAAGGAGAGAGAATGACAAATCTGGAGCTTTTGTCTAAAGGTCACACACTTGATGCTTCTTTCGCATTTGTGAGAGTTAATTTACTTTAAAAAAAAATAAAAGGAAAAATCTTCACAACAAAGAAAAATGAACAGAAATCTGTCCCTGAGACTGCCATGGCCGTGAACTTCCAAAGCTATTGTGATTTCAATAGAAGAATAGGAGACACTGCCGTCGAAAATGCCATTGATATTGTAACAGATCATTGCCTAAATATACCATAACAGCCCCTATTTCAATGGTTACTGAGAAACGCGTTAACCCCTTCCCATCTGAGCGCCTGCACAATCTCTGCGTGACACATCAAAGGAGACACACCAGATAGTATGAATTTCACACCCCTTTTTTGCCTCTGGCAGCTCCTCTGAGCTTCTCCGTCCCTTTCCTTTTCCACACTGCATCAGAGCCAGCCGCAAAGGCAAATCCTTTTAAGCGCAGGCAGAAAACCTGGGGTTAGCGCATTGTCTCACCGCCCCCCCTGCCCCACTCCCAAACCACCCAGGAGAAGGCAGAGCCTTCCCCAAAGGTCTCTGGCTCAATGGCAGTTGAAGTGCCAACACTTTATAAAAAGGAGCTATGCATATATATGTACACACGCACACATATATATATATATATACTTGTTACATTTTTTAATTCTCAGCAGAACAAGTCCCAAATCTTTCAAACTCTCAAAGGGCTTTTGAGAAAAACTTTAAAAAACCTACCCCAAAACCACAAAAACATTACACCAAAAAAACAATACTACTTTTTTGAACTACAGTTCTTCTCTTCCAGCCCAGGGAGCCTGTCGCAGTAGTTCCTTATTAAGCTCCTCTTTGAGGTTGCTCCTTTAGCTTGTTCTTAAGCACTTCACCATAACCTGATGCTGGCATCGCCTGAAATATTAAGATAAACACCTTTCAAAATGCATTGTGCTTCCCTGTCACCTTGATTTGCAGATCCTGGGGAAGCAAAGAATGAAAGCAGGTTTCTTTGGAAAAAAGGACTATTTCCATAATGCTCCACGTTAATTGAATCTCAATCCTTTAATTTTTTACTAATTGAATCTGCCATTCTTTAGCACAGGAGAGATGCCAGGCTGACTGGTGCTGGCTACGCAGAGCATCCTCTTGCCTTTCTTGTGCCATGCTTTGGGCAAACACCACTCTGGATTTGTGACAAGCTTTCATTTCTTCTCAGATATGTACACATAGGTGTTACCTATATATGCATCTCAATAAACATGAATATAAATAAAACATGCAAAAAGCGCTAATTTCCCCTCTCATTCAGTTGTTCATCTTCAGTGTCACCAGACTGATCATTTTCTACTAAACGCTATTCTGTTATACTCCCACTTTTCACTGTTTCATGAGTTTAGAAGCTCCTAGTTACAGTCCTGCAACCTCTTCTCCAGAGGAATATGAGTAAGAAACACATCAGAAGTGCCTCAGCTTTCCACAGGGCAAGGACGCCTGGCCCTGGGCCAAGACCCTGCTCATGCTAGAAGCCCACAACTGCAGCTCTGAGTCCTTGCTCAGCAATTTGCCACCCAAAAGCACCACAGGGCCACCCACTGCACAGGTATGGGGACATTTCCTAGTGCTGCCAGCTGTTACCAGACAACTTTGAACTACAAGATAATCACAAAAGGTAAATACACTTTTTGGTGAGTCCTGCAGGCAATGTAAGTCCTGGGGTGGACACCCCTTGGACCGAGGATTCATTCATTAATCTAAATGAAAGGACCAAGCATTCACTAATCCTGCACAGCTCAGATTCCTCAGGCCCTCCTGGGGAGCTTCTCAGCTCCTGACACCCCAGGGAGAAACCCATCCTGTGTGGCATCTGTGGCGAAGCCCCAGGCACATCACCCAAAGGGTCTGCTATGGGATCAAAGCTCTTTGCAACCAGGTGCAGCTGGACCAGCAGCTGCTTTCAATGCCTGGTGAAGATGAACGCAGCGCAGGGGCAGCAGGGATGCTCACAGCGTCCAGCGGGGATGAAGTGGGCCTATGCTTCAGCCCACTTTGCTGCTAAGGTGTGAGCAAGGTGTGCCTTCCTAAGGCACCAACTAGGACACTATTAATTTCTCAGCCACTTCTGAGGAGAAGGTGGCTGTGTTTTCATTTCAAATCCATTATTTATGAGCTTTAATTACTTTTTACTTTTCTGGAAGATTCAGAGGCAAATAGCTGAAACAGCAACCCCTCTCTGCAAACAAAAAGGCAACTGGTTCACAGAGTTGCCACAAAGTGACTCCTATAGCCTCTCATCCCTTTTCACAGAGACCTCTGGGAGAGCCCAGTACAAGGAGAAATAAAGCTACACTTTGCAGGGCTTCAGTGGCAATTTCCTCCCCATATGTTTCTCAAAACACTCTCTTAATTTAGTTTGCCTATAATGAATTCTGTCATTATTCCAAACATCCATTCTCATGACCTAGTCTTATAGCATATCACCACCAAGTATCTTTTTTTGGCTATACAGTCTCCCTGGGGAACTGAAAATTGTCTCCGTCTGCAGCCCAACTATGCTGGGGAGCAGCCTGGAAAACAGATCCGAGATTATTCCTTTCTGTGTCAGTCATTTAAGCCTCTTTGTGTTAAAGTTGACATTTGTCTCGATGCTGTCTCAATAGGCCCTGCTGGTTGGGTTTCATTCAGCGCTCTGAGCCGGGGGTGGGGGGGAGAACTTGCCTCTTGTTTTACTTTCAGGCCATTATTGTGCCAAAGCGTGAAGGGAGGGAGCTGAATAACCACAAACAGGTGAGGCGGGGAGAGGCTTTCTGTCTCTGCTCTCAGCTTGCAAGAGCTGAGCTCTTTGGATGCTTTTCAAAGCCAGGAGAAGCCAAAAGCAATAATCCCCACCATGGGAGCAGGCAGGAAGGACGGGTATCCGGTGCTGGCCAGAGTTGTCCCAGCACAGGGGAAGTGCATTCCGGCGCGGTGACATCGCCGTGAGCCAGGACAGCCTCAGTGGGGCCAGAAACACAGAATTTGAAAAATGTCCAAGCTCCACACCCACCTTGAATGGAGCTGCAGAGGAGCAGGGCGGCAAGGGAGGCTTTTTAAGTTTATACAGGTGAAACTGCTGCTAAGAGTAAGGGGTCTTTTCATTAGCCACCGCTGCCTTTGCCTGTCCCCGTTAGCAATTTGTAGGTGTCAGACCTTTTAGCAAGCCACAACCGTTTGTCTTCCCTTCTCCTCCTTGCCTCTTGATTTAATTTAATCAGCCTTGCTAAAAAAGCTATTATTTTTGCCTGACCTTCACACGATTGTGGGCTGGCTGGCAGTGCATGGGTGCCAATGGGAAGTGGTGGGAGCATCCTCCATACAGGGATCAGATGTGAATCTCCTGCTATGTGCTTGCTGCTCATGGCCTTACCTTCATCATGCCATGCTTCCATATGCATGCCTCCAGCACCAAGCCAAGAAGGTGGCATTTTCCTGTGGCACCCCAGAATTGCCCTCTCCAAACTGCACTTTGGAGACTCTCAGAGGTCTTCAGGGGCAGGAAAAGCACATGCACGCTCTTCACAGAATCACAGCATGGTCAGGGCTGGAAGGGACCTCTGAAGATCATCCAGTCCAGCCCCCTGCCAGAGCAGGAGCACCCAGAGAAGATCACACAGGAACACAGGTTTGAATGTCTCCAGAGAAGGAGACTCCACAACCTCTCTGGGCAGCCTGGTCCAGGGCTCTGTCACCTTCACAGTAAAGAAGTTTACCCTATGTTTAGGTTGAACCTCCTGTGTTCCAGTTTGTGACCCTTGCCCCTTGTCCTGTTGCTGGGCACAACTGAGAAGAGTCTGGTCCCATCCTCCTGCCCCCCACCCTTTAGATATCGATGAGCTTTGTGCAATGGAGACAAGCCCATTCCCTCTGAAATACCATGGGTCCACAGTCACTAGGGCTATTGGAGGGGATATCCCAGACAAGGCTCAAAGACATACACTCACCCATTCCCTGCCTAAAACCTAAAAGCATTGCATGAAGCAGAATTAGTATCCAGGACTTCAGTGAAAAGGTGAACAACATTTTCACAAAGGGGAAGAAAATGTCAACAGAAACCATTCACGTTATGGTGATCCAACTTCCCTGTAGAAACCTGTAGGTTTGGTCTGAGCAGATAACTCAAGCAGCCCAGTACCTATGCTGGCCTATGCAGGTCTTTGGGGGTAATTCAAAGCCTCAGCATTGCTTCTGGTTACACCACAGATGTCAGCTTCTCTTGTCTTGTCTTTTTAGGGTTTAAGCTCTGCGGGACAGAGCACCCATGGCACCTTAACCACTGGCACTTGCTGCCCAGTTGCACTGTGCATCCATCCCAAGGGCAGGCACAGAAGAACACCAGTACTCCCAGCTGGGACCCCTTTGGCTCAAACACAACAGGTTTGGAAATGGTTGTGGTATAAACAGCAAAATCTCTTCTCAGGGCCCAGAAAAGGTTTCTCAGTCCTCATTAGCTGGCAGAGCTGGTTCATAATCAGCCAGGATAGATGGGAACACCCAATGCCTTGAACCCAA
>NW_010160482.1:0-4551 GCF_000695765.1 Mesitornis unicolor | reverse complement strand
AGGAATGCCTGTTAATGTGAACCTTTAGAGGGGTAAAACGGTCATTCAAATCACAACAGGATGATTGATTCCAACCTGGGAGAGAAGCATAAACCAAACTGATTCCTATGGAGGGTGGGGGGGAAATGAAAAATAAAGGTTTTGAAGCAAGGCTTGACAGCAGATAAATTCAGGTTCTTTCAGCTTCCAAGATAAACTAATACAATGGATATCTGGATGCATAGGCACTGAGGAAAGCTGTATGAGAAAGACCCATTTGAATATTTTGCAAAACCAACTGAGGGGCTACACTTAAACTATCATGAGCATCACCTTCCTCCCAGGAAGCATCCTTTTCTTCCTTGCTTTACCTCTAAACCACATTTATGCCCAGGTGTGTCACTGCTGTAGTAAATAAGGGCTGTCCCTTTGGAAGAGCTTGGGCAGCAGCTCCAGTTTATGTGAGAGGTCACCTCGTCTTCTTGAAATTTCCCTCCAATGCAGAATTATAATCTCATGTGTCAGTATGCATTTTGGTTTATAAAACAGGCATGCAACACATCTAGGAGAAAAACTGCACCTGTCAAATACCCTACCCCATGAAATAAACCTGTGCAATTTCACTTTTCACCTAGTAAATACCCAAGAACTCTCCAGAGTGGCCCCTTCCAGTATTCAAATCTGTTTCCATTAATACTAGAAGGTAGAAGAGTTTGGGCGAAAAGGAAGGAATTGATTAAAAGCAGATGGTATTCATTATCTTGCTAATCACAATCCTGCAAAGGTTTTTACAAAAAAAAAAGAGAAAGAAAAAGCAACATCAAGAAAAGGTCATGCTAGGACTTTTCAAATAAAACACCAGAAAAATAACACTTCCAAGGATTTACTCCCCTCTCATGAGAAAATCAGCTTGCTTCATATCACAGCTCAGCCATGCTGGGAAAATGCCTTCGTGATACAGACATCATTCTCACATTTTGTGCTGGGACTGCAAAACTCCGAGAAAAAAACCTGCTGAAAGGGTCATCGCCGTATGCACTGTACCACCGCCTCCAGCAGCAGTGCTGCACCTTCTTTCTTTTCCTAAAGGGAAGTCACAAATAAGCAAATAAAGCAAACAAAACCAAACAGAAATAAAAAAAAACCCCACCTAAGCAGGTTATTGGCCAGAATCAGTGTAGTGGGGAAACCCAAGGATGGATTGTGCTCAAGCTGACTGGCTGGAGCTCACTCAGAACAATATTCTTGGGAGGGTTTTCATTCTTGATATCTGATCCTGCTCCTATTAAATTCAACAAAAATGTTGTTATTAACCATCCCTATCCCTAGAGAAGGAGAGATGTCTGTAACAAAGGCCTTGGCACTTTTTCATGTTATGAAGTCACCAGATTCAAACAGGTCATACTCAGCTTTGCTGCAGGACAGGACACTATTCCCAAGGAGGTGGCTTGCAGAAGAAAGGCCTGTGGTAATCTTCAACTGCAGGAGCACAAGCGCTTGCTTGTTCACCACCATGGTCTCCTCTGCCTTTTCAAAACCCACCAGTTCTTCACCAAAACTACCCAGAAAGATCCTCTTGTATTAAACCAAACCAACACGACTCCACTGCACACCTCTGGGTAGCTGGGACAGGGGGTACCAGTCATCCCAAGGTCAGAGCATCTCAGGGTGGGTTCGGCAAAGACAGGATGCAAAAATCCAGTTAGGATATGCTCCGTCTCTTGGAATGAGAGGCACTAGGAAACCACCAGCAGTTGTCACTGACAATAGACTTTATTCTTTTCCTATGGTTTCTTTTTTTAAATAGGAAGCGGTTTTACAACATGTGGCCAAAATGTTCCACAAGTAGACATGGTGCTATGTAAGCCAAAAAAGCTATGTGCTGGTGAGATTTTGTGGTCTTCTGTGGCTGAGATTCCTAAGCAGCTATTTATATGATAATTTATTTTTTAAACCACAATGACTCAAGACTGCCCTGAATGGCAGCAGATTCATTGTTAACTGTCTCTCTGTGCCATCTCACAAGGTACTAAATAGCTCACAGACAACTGAATCACATGTATGCCTCAACATCACTCCTGCTCCCATTTGGGGATGTACAGTACATCTATGCTGGTATTTCGTCTTGACCTAAGGTTTTTCTTTCAACTACTTCCAGATTGTCCCGCTGTTAATTTCTTACTTTCAGGTCAGCCCTTTCATGAGGCGAGGGTCTTGCCTGCAATGCATTTCATTTTCAAGAACGGGCGAAAAAGCGTGAAATGGAAAGAGACAAAGATAGATATAGGTCTTACTTACAGGCACATGTACAAGAAAAGCAAGCAGACCTGTGAACAGATAAACCTAGGAAATCTAGTTTACTGCAGCTTTCGCCTGTGGGTTTTCTGAATGCAACTAACCAAGGCTGAGACTCTTGCTACGACCTTCTCCTCAAAGACAACAACTTGAGACCCCCTCCACCACTCTGCTACCTGTTTTTATGAAACTTAGAACAGCTTAATCTCTTTGGGATATCAACCCATGTGTCAAACAGGGCTGGAATCTGGCAACTGGGTCAAAAATCTTTTCCTCTTTTTACCTGAGCACCATTTTTCTCATGAAACCAAGTGAAACCCCCAAGACTGTTCCTTGGGCAGATGAAGGGGCCGCATGCTCCATCTTCATGGAGTTATGGCTGGTCTCTGCATCTGATGTGCTGTACATATGTTAGGTAGGGCACGCAAAGCCTGCAATACCCAGCAGCCAGACTGCCAAAATCAGCCTCCACTGCAGTGAAGAGGACCAGCAGCTGAGCACCTCATCAGAGCTTGGCTCTCATTGGCAAATGAGGGGTTTGGGAGGCAGGAGACACCCACATGGCTCTGGACCGGTGAGTTGCTGCTTATGTAGAGTGCTGGTCCAACACCACATTTAACACCCATCTTTTCAGGCCCAAGCTTTGAGCACTCCCACCACAGGATAAAAGTAAAACCAGCGAAAGCTGGGGCGGCACGAGAAATATCAAGAAGAAAATAAGTGACTATAGCATGTCCCAAGGAGCTCTGTCTGCTCCCCAGCCCAGAGGGTTAAAGCCCAATCGTGCCTGCACCAGGGTGGTGCAGGTGAGGGCTCAGCATTCCCCCAAGCTTTTGTTTGCCTGTTATCTTGCCCGCAAGTCCAAATCTCTGCAGTATTAGCGAGAGGAAAGCTGGAAAGCGTATATTTCTGGTTAGCACTTATTAAATAAAAAGATCCCAGATAAAAGAAAGGAATACTGCACTAATGCTGACACTGCAGAAAGATAGACGGCAGCTTGGAGTCCTCCGGGGCTCTAAGTTATCTGGTTAAATAAAACACCCCACCCCACATGCCAAGAACAAAGCAGGGTACACGGTCACAGCAGGCTGTGCAGTGGCCGCCCAGTGGTGAGCTCAGCCCAGCACCCAGCCAAGAGACACCACCACACCCAAGAAAAGCAAAAACCTCCAAGAAACATGATTCTCCTCCATCAGCTTTTCTTTTAATAATTTTGTTTTATTTCCATTTAACTTCCTTGACCTGCAAGCAATGCTGCTGGGTCAGTCTTCTGTTCGCCCAAAGCCACCAGCCAAAAGCTTTCCGCTTCTCTCCCTCCAAATGATTAGATATATTTAAAGAAGAAATTAAAAAAAAACCCAAACCATTCCACAAGACGTCTTTCATTTTAACTTCACAATTAGGACCACGTACAGCTATTTCAGAAAAGCACAAAGAAATATCCTGCTCCTCATACCCTTGCCACTGGATCCCCTTTCCATCCCTCCTCAGCTGAACACCATGAGCTCCCAGAGTCACACGATGTGCTGTGATCCTTTGGTGGACCCAAACACTAAGTCACCTGGGTAGAGGCAGAGGAAAGGTAAAACATCCCGGTACCGCTCCCAGTCTGGCTGGGCTTTCAGGCTGGGGATGGGTGCCCAAGCTCAGTGGGTTCCTTGATAGTCCCAGCTGTAAAACTTTCCATGCATTGGTCTTCCTCATCCAAAGTCACTTGGCTAGACTGAGACTAGATCGGTGGACCCAAACACTAAGTCACCTGGGTAGAGGCAGAGGAAAGGTAAAACATCCCGGTACCGCTCCCAGTCTGGCTGGGCTTTCAGGCTGGGGATGGGTGCCCAAGCTCAGTGGGTTCCTTGATAGCCCCAGCTGTAAAACTTTCCATGCATTGGTCTTTCTCCCTCATCCAAAGTCACTTGGCTAGACTGGGACTAGATCTTGAAATAATAATCTTTTGGGCTGGGACCAAAGATGGCAAAACTTCAGCCAAGAAAGGCAGCTTCTCAAAGGAAAGCCTTTTTGCCAGGATAGGTGCAGGCAGTCACAGAGGGAGGAGGGATATCTAATCATCACCCCCAGTGGGGCCATCGCAATTTAGCCAGAGGGGTCTTCTTTGGCTGGAAAGACACCACCAGCCAAAACAAATGCTAAACAAGTTCCTTGCATTATTTCTTACATTTTTGGTTTTTCTCTTTTAAATGTGGTGATTTTGAAAAATGGAGGAGGTTTACTGACTGACATCCCCTGGTGCACTGCATCCAGCTGTGGAGTCCCCAA
>NW_010160481.1:48600-76192 GCF_000695765.1 Mesitornis unicolor | reverse complement strand
CTGTAGCACTGCATGGGGTTATTGCGACCGATGTGCCGGACCCGTCACTTGGTCTTGTTGAAGCTCATAGAGTTGGCCTCAGCCCATTGATTCAGCCTATCCAGTTCCCTTTGCAGAGCCTTCCTACCCTCAGGCAGATCAACACTTCCTCCCAATGGCAATGTCAACAGCACCAACCAGCTTGGTGTCATCTGAAACCTTGCTGAGGGTATATTTTTACGATATTATAATGATTACCATAATCACCATAAAATGTAACAAAGTTGCAAACTTAGATCTAATTCAAAGCTCACTGAAATGCCTGAATAAATGTCATTGTCATCATTGATATTTGGATCAGACCTCCTGATATGAGGAATAATCACAAATAACCAGTAAGACAACAAAAATAAACCTCCATCTCATGAATACAGGGTGAAAGCTACCATGCATAATGTGAAAATGCAGGTAGGAAAAAAACCTACAAATGGGAAATCCTGAACAGCACGCTCAATCAGATTAATTCAATTATATGATTGTTAGTGACCTTCCACAAGGTGATAAGGATAAGTGAGAATGTAATGCATTATGGATTCTAGTGTATAGTCCAAAAACCCAAACTTCCCCTTTGTCCATCAGTCATTAGTTCATATGGGGAAAAGAGCAATGTTTCATAAATAATGTGCTTGTATGTGATTCCAGATGTACTCAAAACCTGTGAATGTTAATTTAAAATATACACCCATGCACCAAATAATGACTACTGAAATTTGTAAATCTATTACTTTCTCTCTTCACTCTAAATGTATACAGTGCTCAGTGGAGATCTCAGTTGTGACAAAACCTTTCCCATTACCTCAAACTCTTCCCTTAGGTCTCAGAAGCTGTCAGATTCATGTTTTTGTCTAGAGTTCATTGTCATCTAGAGACAACTTTATCCATGCCAGTAAGGTAATTTTTCCCATACCCAGTGTTATCCCCAATGCTACATTTTTATGTAAGAAATGCCAATATCATAGTATACATTGTATTATTATTTTTTCCCTTAGATTTCTACATGTTTCATTGAGAAAAGGCTTACTAGTCCCTTTTAAATTAATGTGAATTTAGTCATCTAGTTAGTCATCTAGCTTTATGACCTAGGTTTATTGACCTTTACTTGCTAGATAATTATACCTTTTATCATAATTTTGGACATTCTGTACTGGTCTTTAAATAGATATTCCATTTAGACAACCTACATTAAAAGGAATTTAAAAGTCAGTCTAAAAGAGAGGATTAGAAAAGAGAGATATGTCACAAAAGGCAAATTCTTTCATGTTTGCATTAACTTTCTCAAATTAGTACTTGGTTACAAAAGTCCACTGATTGCTAATTTCTTGCAGAAGAGAAGGCAACATTAAAACCCAGAAGGAGCTATTCCTATTTTTGAGGCTGGCTATTTATAGTTTCAGACAGATTCTAGGTCTGTGTAGTGAAAAGCTTTACAGAGGATTACCTGGGTATGCTGCTACTCCATTATTTTTTTTATACCCTGAATGACCTCAACATTCAAAACTGCTCAACAAGGCCCATGATTATGTTAACTAAATAAATATTGAGATGTATCCGTCATGCCATCAGAAGGGAGAAGAATGTATATCACATGAAAAGTATTTATTAGAACATATTCTGAGAGTGCCTTAAAGATCTGTTTCCCTCATTATTACCCTGCAAGATGAGAATTACTTGCCTTGTATTTAAATATAAAACCCTAGTTATTTCTGAAGATTAATGATTTAAATAGCCATCCATTAAAGAGCTTATGACAGTAGCTAGTGATCTTGAAATGTATGTGAAAAACGCAAAAATCTATCAGTCTTAATATATTTTAACGTTTCACTCAATACTATGTATTTTAGTCCCAGAAGATACTCAGGATGGTGCAAAACAACTTAGGCATGTTGTGGAGGTGTTTGAAAAGACTTATTTTTTGCCTGATTACATAAGAAGAATCTGTTGCCAAGGTGAGCAATCTATTTTGACATTATCTATTGGAATTAAGGTCTGCAATTCAGCAAAGATTTAGACATGAATGTCACTTATGTAAGTAATCCCATCAGTTTCAGTGGAACTGTACATATAGTACATATAGTACTATAGTCTGTACATATAGCTTGACTATAATGTAAGATCTCCTCAGGATCATTAATCTTAACATGACAGGTATTTTGAGAATCTATGCCAATGGAAGTAATATTATGACATTAGTATATTTTAATAGTTTCCTGTTGTTCATTTAGCCTGATATTTCATTAATTCACAGTCTAAGATTCTTTGAATTCTCCCATAAAATGTGAGCTTTCGCAAGGGCCATGGTTATTTTGTGTACCCTGTGCATGGGTCTGGCCCTGCAAGGTACCAAATGTCTTCTGCTACCCAGAAAGGCGACTAGTACCTGGCTGTGTGGTGAACCTTGTCAGAAATAAGTAAGAATAATAAAAAATAATCTAAAAGAAGATTATGACAGCAGAGAGCTCAGGAAATTAGAATTCCAACTATGGTATAACATTTATGTTGGTAACAGTGAGTACTGGTAGAAGGGAAGGATTTGAGAAGAACATAGTGCTGCAAGGGAGCAAATCAAATATTAGTCTTGGCGGTTTGCTTGTTTTGTTTTTCTGTGTTGCATTTCTAATTTTTAATTAACAATAAAAGTCTGCCATTATTTTACAGTGACCTAATTGACATAAAGGCCAAAAGCATAAGTAAATAGTTCACAGTAATTTAATGTCTATGCAAAACTACAAGTTTCAAATGCTTCAATATCCTTCATTCATGTACTGTAAGGAGAAAAAAAATAGTCTTCAACAAGTTGCCGGTACCTTAGTTTCACAACAAAATGCAGGTTAATTTATTTCCTATTTTAACATAAGAGATGGATTCTGCATGCAAATACTTGAATTCAGCATTGTATAGAAGGCTGAAGTCTGATGTAGGACAGGGCCTGGGGAACAGGACCCTGAGTGCTGCTCAAGTCATGACCATAAAAGGGGTAAACAAGGACCGGAGACACAGGTATCTCAACCTTGAGAAAAGCAAGTTCCAGGCACCCTGCTGAGAAAGCCATCGGGCTCTGCCTGAAAGGCAAGAGGTGTTTGTTAGTGTAACAGTGCATCACTGACCAATCTATTTAAATCTATTTGTTGGGATGTATATATATATGTGCACATATGGGCGTACATATGTATGTGTGTCTTATTTAACTGCATATCAATTGAATAGAATTGGATATAGAGAAGTTGGCTTCTTATAAGCACTACACTCTATGAGATATTACATCCCTACTACTGCTTTCTTCAGTATCATATCAACACACTATTTTCCATTTTAAAAAGAAACAGCACCACCTTGTATCCTGAAATATTGCTACAGCTATTCAATATCATAGAAACCACACAAAATATAGACATGCATAGAAATATAACTGTTCACCAAAAATGAAATGGTTTTGTATTAGAAATGTCAAAATAGAACATTAAACCTGGAAACCATGGTTCACAACACAACGATTTTTGGTATAATATTACAGGGAGCTGGGTAAGTATTAGAACTGAAGTATATTTCTTTCCATTACTGAAGGTCCTTAAATTTTGTTGTTTATGAAACAAAAGATAAGGTTCAATTTGCATTTTTCGCAGAATCATACTACTTGGTTTTGTTACCCAAACAGTGATAAATGTTGGTGAAAATGCTTCCAAAAATCTCTGTATAAATTATTCATCAACTACATTAATTAGCTGATACTTACTCTACTGCACTTCAAGTGTTTCTCATTGAAAGCAGAGATAACACAATATGATGTAGGTAACTAGCAGTCTACCAGTGAGTAAGAAAAACAAATCGTTAAATAAGATACAGCCAAAACATTATTTGTCCAAATTATATAGTGAAAAAATAATTAATATATTAATAGTAAATTATGAACGCTTTGTAAACCATACTTAATAAAAAAGAATGATGTTTCTAATGAGAACTATGTCCTGGTTTCACTGGGATAGAATCATGGAATCACTTTTCTCTTCAGTAAAGATGCATTTTTGAGAAGACTACAGAACATGGATTGATGGGAATAAAGTTGATAAGTGACCTGGTTTAGATTTTGGCCAGCACTGGTATACAAGTTGTCATAGCGATCAAGGTCTTTAGCAGTTTTGAGTTAGCCAGGTGCAGAAGCTAGAAGAAGCCAAAACCAGACGACCTAAGCTGGCCAACAGAATTATTCTATACAATTAAGATCGTCCTCACTATAAATTGGGGAGTTTGATGGGAAATGCCCTCTTTCTTTGATGGTCATCATCACTGGAAGATCTTGCCTGTTGTTCTACTTCTGACGCCTTCTTCCTCATTCGCTGTGACCACCACTTTGCTGCTGGAGCTGTGGTGCTCGCAGTGTTTGCCATCTAGCATCCACTGCTGGGAGCACACAGCTCACGATCACTATATGGGCTGAGTATAACTTTGTGTATTTCATAATAATATTCGTATTACTATTAGTTTCCTATCATTATTTTTTTAAATCTGCTCTTATTTCAACCCATGATTCTCCTTTACTTTTCCCAACTCTCCTCCTCTGGTGGGGAGGGGTCATCAGGTGATAGAAAAACTGCTTAAATCAAGACAAACTGTTTGCAACTAATCTTTCAAAGTACATGTTAGAGAGAACTATTTCCTCACACATCACTAGTGTGTCATGGTTGCTAAGACAAGGATGGCTGAAAAACTATCCTTCAATTAGATACATTTTTTTAAAGTAACACATTAGTCAAACAAACTAAAAAATCCCTTACAGAAGTGGAACTTACTAAAATTGCAGTCAAGTACTGTGTCATGTCTTGTTTCGTTTCCTCTCTATTGCTTAACACCACTTGGCAGAAGGCAGGAGACATATTCTTTCACTACTGATTTTGACTTTTCTGCTTCTACATTTTGATTTTTCCCACATCATTCATCTTCTGAGCTCTAAGGGCAAGATTTGACTGCCATTAGAGCCAAAACAAAAATTCAATCATTTCTAACTCTCAGAAAAGAATGCAGGTTTGACCTCAACTCTTGATAATATTAACATTTTAAAACCTCAGTATATGCATCAAAGTGTAGTTAATCCTATGCCCATAAATGTTCTTGGTCAAAATCTTAGGTACAGGATTTTCTGAGGGGTCCTTTTTACGAGAACCTGTAGAATATGTAAGTTTGAACTTGACAGAAGGGCAAAGCACCTGGAATCATGATACCAGCATAACTCAAAGTGTTGGCCCCTTTTTTCAGAAGGTAAGGAATCATCAAAATTAATTGAGTAGGAATATTGCTGAGTTAGGGATCTGTACAATTCACTAGGAAAAAAAAAGTATTTAGATTTCCTGGCTTGCAGAAATTGAAAGAACACTGATGTGGAGTATATACAATCAGTTCAACTGAACACAGAAGGCTTCTGGAGAATTTGACATCATTTGGAAGTCATTCAGTTTGAGAGATTAGTGGGAAAGCAGTAGAGAACATGAAAAGGAAGATTAAAGCATAGAAGGAGGCTAAACACAGTGAAAGAGGTTACTGGAGAATAGAAGGAGAAGATGCATAAAATTAACATTTTTATAAAAAAAAAGTTACAAGAAAAACAGTTGTGGCATTATCTGAAACTGAAAATGATTTCAGATCATTCCAATGTTCATTGAAACTACCGCTATAAAGACCTTTCCTGATGTTATCTGTATTTTTCACTAGCAACTTTCTTTTTATATATTTCACATTATTTTATAATTTTGGGACAGATTTTTTTATTTTTTTAAACTTGCAAGCATTTTAATAACGCTTAAGCTGGCTTTGAGGCAGCTGTCTCCTCACTGTGGAAGTGTTTGAATTCATGCTGCTTCTCACTGCTTGGCCTCAGGACCCAGTCATGAGCTCTCTCTTGTAGAACCACTTACTATGAGCAGCTCCACTTCTGTTTCCAATGGAAATTGAAGTGCTATCCCAAAACAGCACATAACTCTTCAATCTACATAGAATCCATCGCTGTTGTCACAGCAATCCTAAAACATGCCAATAGGAGAAAAACATTCTGCAAATATAGTGACAATGACTAACAAAACAAAGAAACAGAAACCTGCCACACTGTTTTTTTCTCTTTCTTTTTGTATGAAAAAGCCAGTTTTATTAGCCAGACCTAATACATTCATCTATGAGAAGAGAGTTATGTTACTGAATCCTGGACATTTCATACAGTGAGTGGATCCAAAAGCTGTTGAACGAAGTTTAAGAAACTTAATGGGTAGACGAGAAATTTACTTCCTTTAGAAATATGAGAAGGTTGTTAGTAATAAAGCAGATCATTGCTGTCACAATCAAAATATGGTTTTCCCATCATGATTTTTCATAATACTTTCATCTACTATTTTTTCCTGTTGTTTTTTTTTCTCTGACACTGCGTTAATAACAATGATTTTCTGTTTCTTGAAATCCCTAGTGTGTGGGACAAAAAATTATATAAAGTGTGCATATATAAATGAGTCCCCAGGAGCAACTGTAGAAGATACTGAACAGTAATTGACTGTACTCATTTCCTAACATTTTTATAAAATAAAGAATGCAGTGCTGTTGGACACACTCAGCCAAATTTTTGTTTAAACATAACATGCTATTTCTAAAATTCATATTTAGCAGCAACAGATCTCTCAGCTTGATATGAAGCCCCATCCTGTCTCCTTCAGTTAAAAATACAAGGTATAGGGGATATATTAAATCCCTTTGCTGTGTATACTGTCAGAATTCTTAATAATTACTTCTTCCACGTATGCAAAAGCATATGTACCCATAGTGATGCTTACAGCATCATTAGTATTTAGTCACGACTCTGAGACTATAATTAAGCACTACCACTTTATATTTTTTTGGCAAAATGGAACAATCTCTGGAACATACCATGGTATCATATAATTTTGTTTTGGATTTTTTTTCCAACTACTCATATACTTCCAAGATATATATATTTTTAATCACTAGAATTAGCCTTTGTTATTGCCTTTTATCAATTATTCATAAATTTTTCTCTATCTTAATAGTCTTCATTAGCTAACCAAAATATTTCTCAGCTAGTAAAACACTAAATTTGAATAAATGTAATCACTGTTTCTAATAGCTTGAACTGAAACACTAAAATTGTGACAGACATACCCATTTATCCACAGTCCTTTAAAAAAATTACTGAAGAGAATGGATAAATTATTTGTTGGAAATGGAAAACAGAATTATAATATACAATACCGTATTGTGGTGTTTAAAAATAGTTATGAGTTAACTTGTGTTCATTATCTGCTTGCACTGATCACTAGTCAGACTAGTACAGACCAAGTTACTGTTTGTTTTGATTCTATGAAACACGTTTTATTAACAGCAGGAAAATATGCTGATTTATTTTCTTTTAATTAATCAGCCCCCAAACAATGCAACATATGCCCTTATTCATGCGTACCTATACAAAGAGTATCTGCCTCAACTGCAGGTGGTGGTATATTCTACCTCTTCTACTGAGATTGAGATCATGAATCTTCACTAGATGATGGTGGCTCCACATGTCCATAGTGACATCGGGAAATGCACAAGCCTGGTGAAAGCAGTGGCTCAAAGGAACTTCATGCAAGTGAAGGGAAACATCCTGCATACTTTCTCAGTACCTTCTCCTTGGCCGGCAGAACATGGTTTAACAACTGTTAATGGTTGTGGCTTCAGTTTCCTCTCTCTGTGTGGTTCATTTCAACATGAGCACTTGACATAAGGGACAGCTGCTCTTCTGTGTTTTTCTCTACAGTATCAGATGCAAAAATAAACGGAATATAGGAGGAATAATTTGAAATTTCTGCAATGATACTTGTCCTTGGTAGGGATGTTCTTTTTTCACTTCTTATAAAGTTATTAAATTATTAGTATGATTACTGTATGAAATCCAATCACAGTGTCTGAGAAGAAAAAATAAAGAGAAATTTGAAATTGGAACAAGAAGCTTAACAGCTTTCAGAGATGTTTTGTGTGGTTTTGGTATTTCTCTCACATCAGGCTCTGGCAAGAAGCCCAAGGCCTGAATGGCTTTGTACATTCTATTTATTAAAATACTCTGGAAACAGATTAACTTCCTTTGTGCATTATTTATTATTGTTTCACCTGCCATCAGGAAGAATAGCATGCACACTGATGAATATACTGAAGGTGGCCTACTTTCAATGTAATGAAACCATAGATGCCTGTAGTTCAACTTTTGCAATGCTACTTCATGAAAGACACCTTTTTGTTCTCTTACAGAAAAATTACAGTAGGGAGATGCATGCATGAGGAATCAAGGAGTTCTTATTCCATCTTCTCAGTGAAGCTCATTGGTACTGCTCTTGGACTTCTCCTCTGCTACCCTTTTTTAAGTGAGGTCTACAATATGAATATCAAACGACAAAAGATGTTCAATTTAAGCTGTAAACCAGTGCAGAAAAGAAACAGTGCCAGCTTTTCCATTGGAAAGGTTTTCTATGCCTTTCCGTACGTAGCGTTGTTCATTAAGGACACAGGTCTTCCTTCTGAGACTTTAATTTCTGCTACCTGGTTCTCCGATTTTATTTGCATGTAGTAGATGAGAAAAAGTTACAAGGGGCACTTGCATATTGGTGGAAAGTCTCTACTGACCACAGGGATTCTGTTCTTATCCAGAGAACAGCAATACTTCTTACAGTGCAAATTCCAAAAGATACAATGTATACCCCTGTATCTGGAGTTATTCCAAAAGTCAAGTCACTGCCAGCATTTGTCCTGACAGTAGGTTTAGCTTTTATCCTTTTTTATCACAGATAGGTGTATCATACTTTGCTTAAGTAAAAGCAAAATAAATAACCCAAGGTAAATCAAACTTGTTTACAAGCAAAACAAAACAACAAACATGGAATGTGATCCCTAGAAGTGAGAAAGCTGCATGCCAGTAGTAACAAACTTGCTCCTGGCTGATTTAGGGTATATGTGTCAAGGTTTCAGCTACCTCTTCAAATATACGTGCTGCTTGATTTTCACACGTGTAAATGCATAATCTTCTCATCTATGTAAAACTGCTAGCAAGCTATTTACTTCAAGTATCTGCCCCAGCCTTTATCTCTCTGCTGTTGGACCTTTAGCATCATTATCATCGAAATATTTGGAATTATGTCCTTTTTTGATTTCCTTGAAAAATATTTTTGTTCCATAGAATTTACACCCTTTAAATATTATATAAAGACACATCTTTTGTGGCTGCCTCATGTATGCTGTTTCTTTAGCTCTTATACTGCTTTTTCCTTTCTTCTTAAAAATCAATCCAACCTCGTTTGCAATCATTTTAGTATCTCTCTCTGAACTATCTACCTGGAAAACCTCTCAGAGCTGTCCATATATTTCAAGTGTTGAGTTGCCTGGAGCTGAGCACAGAATTCCTGATATGACCTCATAAGAGCTACGCAGAGATTAACACTTCATTTCTGTATGACTTCATGCTTTAGTGCAAGGAAGCAAAAAAATCCCACTTGCTATTCACCCCTGAGATGCACTGAATGAGTTCATCTGCAATTTAGTGTCCACAATCACCCCAAAGGCATCTTAATATTAGTCCTTTGCTAGTTTATCCTTTTTACAGAATATTGTGATTCAGATTAATTCTTTCATATACAAAGGGAATGAATTCTCCAAAAAGCCAAATTTTTTCCCTAACTTCACTACAGTTTTAACGGTATTTATTGGGTTGGCCAAAAAGTAACTGTATTTTTTTTCATAGATGGACATACATATATTGAAATGTAACTAAATTAATTTTAAACCACAAACTTATTATGTAGCTTGCAGCTGACATTTCAAGCCTCTTTTAGAAAAAAAAAGTGTAAAATTTTGTTAACAATTATTTAATTTGCATCAGTTTCAAAATGGAAGATCAAAAGGAAAATTTTAGTTATATTTTGCCGTATTAGTACTGAAAAGGAAAAAATGCTGTGCAAGCTCATAAGAAGTTATGTGATATGTATGGTGAAGATGCCTTAAAACTATAGCAGCGTCAGAATTGGTTTTCTAAATGTTGTTGTTAAAAGATGATTTTGATATTAAAACATGCAACATGCTCAGGAAATCAAATCTAATTTGATAACAACAAAATAAAAGCATTGTTTGACCCCAACCAGCATTTGATGACACAAGAGATTTCTGATTATCTTAACATATCAAAATTGAGCCTTGAAAACCATTTTAAACCACTTGGACACATTAGGAAGCTTGATGTTTGGTTACCACAAGAGCTCAAAGAAATTAATCTCACTAAGTGCATTGACACTGTGATTCTCTCTTTAAATGTGAAGAAAACAATCCATTTTTTAAATATATTATAACAGGCAATGACAAATGGATCATCTAGAACAACAGTGAATTAAAAAGATGATGGAGTAAGCATGATGAACCAGCTCAAGGCACTTCAAAAGCAGATATTCACCAAAAGAAGGCCGTGCTGTGGGATTTCAAAGGTATTGTGTATTTTGTGTTGCTTCCAAGAAACCAAACCATTAATTTGAATGTCTTCTGTCATCAATTGGATAAATTAAATGATGACATCAAACAGAAGTTCCAGAATTGGTGAATCGCAAAGGTGTTACTTCAGATAACACTACACCACATACAAGTTCGGTCACTAGTCAAATATTGTTGCAGCTGGAGTGGGATGAGTTGCCACATCCACCATATTCACCAGATCTGGCACAATCAGACTACCATTTGTTTCATTCTTCATAAAATGCCTTGAATGGTAAAACCTTCACTGCTGATGAGGATATCAAATTGTTCTTGGAACTATTTTTTGCCTAAAAATAAGAACTTTTTTGAGCACGGAATCATTAAGTTGCCTGAAAGATGGCAAAAGGTAATTGAACAAAATGGACAATGTATTGTTTAATAAAGTTCTTGTTTCCCATTAAAAATCTGCCTTTTTTACTCAGAAAAAATGCAATCATTTCAACCATTATTTCTCCTTATTTCTGTATATGTACTGTGACTCTAAAGTGTTCACTGGATCTGTCTGGAACCACCCATGTCTGGCATGGGGTAGCCTCAGCCTTTCCCCATGGAAGCTGCCCCTGCAACTCCTCTGCTCCCCAATTCTTGACACCTACATCCAATGCATGGATGACCTGCAGAGCCCTGCTGTCAACACCTGAGCACGGACACCGAATACACTAAGAACCAGAGGCAGACTAAAATTATCTACAACATAATAACAATGAGTGAAACATTAGTGTCTAGATTTTATTTTTGGTGGATTTTAGTCAGAAGATTAACAACAAACAACAAATGGGAAGCAGGAAGAGAAGTCAAAGAAAGAGGGCAAGGCAGAAAAGAAAGAAAAATAAGTAAAGAGAACAAAGATAATTTAATGGAGAGCTTGTGAAGGTCTGAGTAGATAGAATTTGGACCAAAACGTTAATCAGTGAAGGAAGGAGAACAATACATCCATGTCCTTTCAGAGAAGAACACGGAAAACATCACCCTCATGTCATAGAATCACAGAATGGTTTAGGTTGTAAGGGACCTTAAAGCTCATCCAGTCCAACTCCTTGACATGGGCAGGGACACCTACCTCTAGACCAGATTGCCCAAAGCCCTGTCCAACCTGGCCTTGAACACTTCCCTGGGCAACCTGTGCCAGTGTCTCACCACCCTCACAGTAAAGAATTTCTTCCTAATATCTAGTCTAAATCTACTCTCTTCCAGCTCAAAACCATTCCCTCTCATTCTATTACTACCTGCCCTTGCAAAAAGTTCCTCCCCAGCTTTTCTATAGGACCCCTTCAGGAACTGGAAGGCCACAATAAGATACCCCTGGAGCCTTCTCTTCTCCAGGCTGAACAGCCCCAACTCACTCAGTCCTCACAGGGAAGGTGCTTCAGCTCTCTGATCATACGTTAAACTTAGAGAAAGCAGGAAGTGTCAAAGAAAACTGGTTTGCCTTCTTAAATAGAGCAGCTATGAGCAAGTGCTTGCTGTAATAAAGAAAATAAATAACCTCCATTACAGAAATGTACGTTTTCCTTGCTGCTCTCTATCACAGTTGATAGCTGTTCCCTTCAGATTTTCAAGTCTTTTTAGCCTACAGATAAAAAGAGGCACTTTATTAAATTTCATCTGTTTATTCCCTTTTAAAAATAAAAGTAATTGTGCTTTGCTGGTATCATTCATGTTAGTATGCCCATGTACTCATGAACCACCTAGATATTCCTTACAAATAAGATGAATGCATCTCTAGGGAGTGTTTTCCATGTACCTAATGTGTAAACTATATAGAAAAGTGTATTACATCATCTTCTGGGCATGATACTCCCACTCTCCACAAGAATCTTCAACAGCTCTGTTTAAAATTCATTTATTATTCTTTCCTATTTCTGCATTTCTTTCTGCTCTGCCTGCTATCCTTCGTTTAAACACCACTTTCTCTCTGACAGCTATCCACTCCTTGGTTCTTTGTGTAGGCAACCCGAAATAGGATTAACAGATGTTCCAGGCTTAGAAGATGATTTTCAGGACTGGTTGATCTTCCCAGCTCCTCAGAGGTAGGTGTTTCTTGGATAGAAGATCATACAGGAATATGAAGGTAGTGAGAACAATATCATAAGGCTGTTTTATGTCAGCAGGCAAGAATACACATGCCAACTCAAAATTTGAAATTTTAAATGTCTTTACAGATGGAATTTGACTGGAAAGCCCGAAGTATCACTTTTACTTCTGATCCCAGATTTGTAAAACATAGTTTGGGCTGCTTAATGATAAAGACAGCAGTACTATATTCAGATTTAGATTGTTTTCATGACTGTAGATAGAATAATGACTTGATTGAACTAACCTTTTTTTCCCTCTCACTTCTTCATGGAGCAGAAGTCACCTATGATTTTAATTATCATCTGTATTTGTTTTGCTCTATGAGCTAACATAATACACACAACACTTCTTTTATAGTGGGGAGTCTTAAAGTAACAAAAAATTATTTTTTATTATCTTATCCTACCAGTGAAAGAACTCAGGTAAACAGCATGGAAGTGGTGCATCCAAAGACTTACAGTAGACGAGTAACACATTGAGGCACGTGGGTTCTTAGGTATAATTATAAAAATAATAATACAGGTCTATTAATTCCTCACTGTCGCCTACTGGAACTAAAAAAATAAACCAACCAACCAACCAACCAAAGACCAAACAAATAATCTGCCACTACTGCTATTTCTTATTGCACTATCAGGTTTATTACATTTAGTCTTTTTTTTAAGAACTGAGATCACATCAACAAACTACATCTTTCTTGGCAAGTAAAAAGCTCAAGTTCAGGAACTGGTACTGCATACTACAGTGCTGTAGGCTATGTATGTAGTTCTCTGTGTCATGGAGGATTAATGGTATTATTATTTATATTCACTGTAATAGTAACTGTACATCAATATAATGGTGGATAAGTAGCCATTGGCTTCTTCATCTTAAGCATTAAGGATGTTTACCATCTCTCATTTTAACACAGTGTTAGCCTGTAAAACAAATAGTAAAGGCAAAAAAAGGCATCTTGAAATATATATGTGTATTTTCAAAGTACAGCAGGGAGAGGGAAGGTCACTGAACAACGTAATTGATGGCAGCACCAAAATGTTTCCTAACCTGCAACGTTGCTAGACTATGTTGATCACAAATGCCAAATCAGATCAAAGTACAGAAATGCAAGGTAACACCCTCTATTGTTCACATTGATTGCAGCAAAGGAAATAGAATGTAAATTAGGAAAGCTTTGATGAATGGATAGGCAGCCAAAAGAAGTACAATAAAGTGTTGGGATTCTCCTTCCTAGCAGAAGCATACACTGCTTTACCCAGCTAATCAAAATGCGCAGTGCATATTTCAGCAGATTGAAATCAATTGTAACATGAGATAGCCTTTTATTTTATTCATCTTGACTCTACTGAGTGATTACTTTACCTTCTGCTGTTCAGCAACTTTCAGAATAATGCACAACTCAGTGGACTTACTTAATGCTTGTGTGTTGAATTTTTACTTTACTGAATGTATTTACCAGAGACTGGCCATGCAGAAGGCTGTAGCTTCATATGCTTCCTTGAAGGATATGTGGGTCACAGCTTCACCAGAAAAAACTTTGATTTCTGTGCATGATATAAAGTACATTGATGGAATCACATCCTTCATCTTTACAGTAGAGAGCAATGCTTATACCTATTCCTGCCAGCTAATTAGTGGAACACCATTGATCATGTAGTTTCACAAAAGGCCAACAGGTTTCCCACATTGCAAAACAAGAATAAATTCTGTAAAATTTATGGCCAAATTACTGGCAGCTGAGGTGCACAGTGAAATTTAGTCAATTAACGTGATCACTGTAAATCATGGTTACAGCTTGCTGTGTAAAGAACAGTTTATAACAAACATAAATAACAACACAAGTGACTCGGTGTAGCGGTGGCACAAACTGTTGTTGATGGTCCACATACTGAACTGTGGAAATGAAAACAAGGTAAATATACAGCAGAAAAAATTGTTTAACCACTAAGGCAATGTTTTAAGTGACATGCAAAGAAATTACAAGGTACAAAGTGGCAGTTTGACAGAACATAACCAATCAAAGAAACTCAATGACAGAGACAAAACAAGTAAAAAGATGTACAAGAATTAAAGAACAGAGACACATTTCTAAACAAATTTTTAAACAATTATCACCAGTCTGCTCAGTTGTACTTATGGGTCTCATACCCTCTTAAATTTGCTAGTGTCTTTATCACAGTAACACCTTATATCCCAATAATACCCAGTTTTTCTTTCCCATGGTATACCACCCAGTGAAGTCAGCTATCAAATTTAAAAGCTTCAAATTAAAATTCTATTTTTTCATTTGGTGTAATGAACTAAGGAATTTTCCTAAAAAAGTGTCCCCCTATTTTTTAAATTAGTATGCACAAGGTCCAAAGCCCTCCATTGAAATCAATATATTCTCTTGGACAAATATTACTGATCATGTAACATAAGCAAGTGTTGATTTTTCACTGTCATTGAGGGAAGTGTAATTATGCCTTTTTAGTTAAAAAAAAATTATAAATGTGTCTATTTTCATAAAAACTAAGAACCTTCCAAACCTTCATGTTAAGTAGATGATGCAAGTTCTCAATGTTACTCATCTCCAAGTTTGCTTATTTGTTTTTAACTCACTACAGAGGGGGTTTTAACTCTAGTGTAGAATGGAGAAATTCTGAAGGGATGGATTTGTATTTCAGAATAGAGAAGTTTAGAGCTGTTGAAAGCCAGCTCACTGATCAGAGCTGTTGTGAAGAAAGATAGAGCAAGTCAAAGTGCAGGGCTCTGCTAAAAAGCCTTGTCAGGGTTTGGGAGCTGTTTTTAGAGGAGGCTTTTGCTATTCAGCTTCTACCTCAGTTGCTTGGCAGCTGTTTTGCAGCTGTGCTTGTGCTGTGTTCCTTCAGGTACCCTCTTGGTTCAGATTGTGATCCCTATCTGTGCGCTGACCTCATAGACTGGCTTCATCCCATCCCCATAGCCCTGCCTGGCCATCCTGAAGCTGTGTCTGATGCTGATCCAGACCACCACCTATGCCTGGGATGGGAGATTCCCCAGTGTCCCTGGCTGTCCTGTTCCTGTCTGAGGTTGTGGGACAGGCCCTGGCTGGCAGGCTCTGCCCTGCCCAGGGAGCCCTTGGTGGCCTGGATCCAGTGACCTCCTGGTCCACAAGGCATCCTCAGAATTAGATTAAAAAAATAATAATTCTTCATCAAGAAGGTAGGTAGACATCATGACTGGTTCCCAGCTACACAGAACCACTAGAGAGGCTGTTGAATTCCCCTCTTCAGAGATGTTCCACAGCTCAAATGGAAAAACCTCTGAGCTAAGATCAAGGCCATGCTGTAACCTGGAAGCAGACCTTGATTTGAATGCAATGTTGGAGGAGACGACCTTCAACCACACTGAGAAGAGACAAAAAACTATGTGTGTAAATGAAAAAGAAAATTCAAGACATCCTTCTTTAATGACCACAATTGCTAGTGTCTGGTTTTAACAGGAACAGTTAACTCAGCTGATAACACCCTAAGAACTGTACCCAGGAAGTCACCACATTTGTCTCTCTAGTGGATTTGAAGTGCTTTAAGCACTGCGGTGTAGGAGATGACTCAGTATTTAGGTATAAACAGTTAGTTACCTACATCAGGTTTGTAAGTTACAAACCAGAGCAGGATACTTAAAATCATCCTTTGCTATACCAAAATCTCTTTGCAGACCTTAACCTTAATGACTACTGACATTCTAAAACAAAGTATTATTAGTAAGAGCAAAACTAAACGATGCGCTCCAGAAGGAAATGTTGCCCTGTTTAAAATTGCTGGCAATTCTTTTTGTGTTGAGTAGAAGATGTATGAACTAAATTCCTAAAAACTGAGAAAAAGAGAACTGGAAAAGCTTTAGTTGATAGTAGGCATCAAGCCCTGCTATCACAGATAACACCTTTTATTATCTCCAGTTTAAAAACAGCTAAATTGTTTCATCCTAGTAGTCTTGGAGAACAGATCCAAAATCTGAGTGCTCCATTGGTGAGCAACATTAATCTAATTTTCAGCCTGGATTTATTCATAGCTAGTTTCTAAGAATTTATTTTTGTGCCAAAACGATTCTTTAGCATAACAGCATTTCTCCTTTCTTTGAGTATTTGTAAACAAATTTGTACCTCTTCTCAACTTTCATTTGCTTGGCTAATCAAGCTAAGCTCTTCTATTAAAAGCAAGTTCTCCGTTCTTAATGACTCTAGCAGCCTTTCTCCTGGCCTTTTCCAGTCTCAGTTTTTCTTCTTGGAATGTGTCTGGTCAGGATTTTGCGCAGAGGTTCTTATCATGGTCTTATACAACAGCACCATAACTTCTATTTTTGCTAACTTTTTGATTCAATTCAGAATAAAATTTCACACTTTTAGAACAGAATGCCCTTGGCAGCTCTAACTTAACCTGTGGATCATACAGAACATCTTAATATGGCCCATTTGCCATATGCAGGCGATGGTCACTGAGCTTCAAACAAAAGCTCCTATCATGGATCATCAAGGACCTGATCTGGCATTTTGTGCTGTTTAATTTCAACCCTTTTATTATTTCATTTTTTAAAGAAATTTGTTTTATTTTGTATTTATTCTTTATTTTGTGAAACCTACAATCTTCTGCTTTGATAACAGCTTCCAATTTTTGTGTCAGTATTCCATCAACACTTTATTGTGACATAAAAGATTGTGTCAATATGAAGAAATTGAAAAGCACTCTTCTTGGAGCTACCTCCAATTGTTATAACAATTAAGAAGAAAGCATTGCTGATCTTATATTTTTCTGAAGAGAGAGCTTTCTTATGACCTCATATATATCTTGTTCTTGTCACACAAAGTTCTACCAAATTCAGCAAACATTATTGCATTTTAATTGAGAAAAATAGTAGCCTGTTTTGAATAAGAGTAGTATCCATTTATGAATCATGACTATAGGCACATAACATCCATTTATTTTTGTTAGTGCTAAATGAAAGGAGAAAAAAAACTATCATGTTTTCTCAAAAAAATGTAAAAATATGCCATCTGTATTAACAACATGTTTATCTTTACATAGTTTGCCTAATGTCAGAAAAAATCTAAACAAATCTATCATTATTACCTGTAGGGATTTACAGCTTAGGTCATTTGTCATAGTATGTGGTTATTATACACCAAAGGTCAGATCTATATCAAGAAAATGGAAAGTTTATTTTCTTTTCATAGTATTTTTTCGGTACTTGACTTCCTTCAGTCCAGCGTTTAATGTAGACTTGCAATTTAATTATTCATGGTAGAGAATATACTTTTAAAAAGTTTGCTGAAGATATTATACAAAGGATAATCAAAATCAAACTCAAGAGGGTAGTTGATAAAAAAATTACTCTCTTCATGATCGTATTGTCCTGTAGTGTTTAAAGGGAAGAGAAGGTATGTCAACAAGCTAGAAATAGGCAATACATTGTAAAAATATGCAGGCAATGAACGGTGGCTTCCAAGTTATTCTGAGCCATGGAGAGTTCCCTTCTGCTATATGACAAAGGGCAATTAACAATTAAGTATATAAATAACAGCAGAGAACTGATTGTGTTGCAAATCGAGATATATGTGTACTTTGGCAGATTAGTCAGCTGTTTGTGCAGTTATCTGTTGCCTATGAGACTCCAGAGGATTAATTACACTATGGCAGCAGGCCTTTTTGTTACTTGGTTTTGTCTGTGCAAGTAATTGAGTGTGCAGCTATGAACAGTGCATGCTGCTGCGACCGTAATAAAGACAGACAGCAAGAGACAGGTATGCCATGACAACACAGCCTTCAGACCATGGCGCCATCCCAGGCAGGCGAACTGTGGAGCAAATCACACGTTTTCCCTGAGTCTAAGGTTCACTCTTGTTGCCCCAAGACAAGTTGCTCTGGTTAATTGAAAGCAACTTACGCAAATGGAATAATAAAGAATTCTAGATGGTGCCAGAATCGTTATTGTTTTCATCCAGTGTAGAGCACCATAGGCCAGATCGTCAGCTGCAGTAAATTAGCACATCACAGCTACATTGACAGCTATATGAACTTACTCCAAATTAGAATCTGAGGAGCTGAGTTTAGGAGCTACGACTGTTTGAATCAAGCCCAGAGTATTTTAAATTTCACTTAACTCTTAAATGAATACTTTTCATGAGGATGCTGGTAAGCGTCTCTTCACAGATTCAGGATAAATACTCCCTTTATCTAAAAAGGATAAAGTTTTAAAAGTTATTATTATTTTTTAAAAAAATATTTATTTAAATAATATGTAAATGTTCCAGCCCATAGGGTCCAACTTGTTGCCATGGTACATGCTAGGTACATAGGATGGACTGAACTTTCTAGTAGATTTAAAAATAGCCATATTATAGGATGACACATCTCTTCTGAGATTGCTTCTTCCTCACTGCTCTTTTGATTGCTTTCTGGTTCCTACCCAAAAAGTTGCTATTTCTGAACTGCTTCCTTAGCTACAGGACCTCTATACATTCTTAATTTAGATGCAATATGTTTTCAGCCCCTGTAAAATCATTTTAAAGACCTTATTGATAAAGCTAGAGAAAAGCAGAATGTATATTGGTTAATAAAGTTTTTGTAACTGCCTCAGTTTGCCTTTCACTAGTTACAGTATAGATTTGGGCTGGAAGACCTTATAGTCTTGGTAGTCTCAATTTGGGTAAGGAAATATCAATAAGAGCTGTGAAAAACCTTTCTAAAGATCCTGAAAATCCTGGAGATCCTGAAAATAACTGGAAGACAGCAGTTTTCTGGAGGAATAACTGAAGGAAGACAGGCATGCAGCAGACAGTGAAAAATTGCTAGATGTTTGAGTGATGAAATAGCAGTAATTCAGTGAAGGAGACATAGGCTACAATATCTTTCCCACCAGATGGAAGCATGGATCATAACAAGTATTAGGCCTATGGTACTGTATTTGAGAGTATATTTCAAATAAAGAACAGAATTGGAGTTTTAGTTCTTGACTCTTGAAAGGCCAATAATACCTTCTGCAGAAGACATAGATATATTTTCCTTCCTATCTTTTTACACTGATTTTAAAGCCATGGGAGTTACTGACCACAAAACCAGCACCTGGACATTCCAGAAGACTGATGTGGTGGCAAGCATTTTGTTATTCTCTGCTTTATTTAGTACATTCACCAATGATATGCTAGAAGTCTTTCCAGGTTCACATCTGATAGGATAACACTGAAATGGCTCTAAAGAACTGTTGTTCCAAAAGAATGAAAAATATCTGATGGTGGGTCCATCTTGGAGCCAGCTGGCATTGGCTTCATTGGACGTAGGGGAATCTTCCAGCAGCTCCTCACAGAAGCCACCTCATTATCCCCCAGCTACCAAAACTCCAACATGCAAACCCAACACACTGGTTTTCATATCTCAAACTAGTTGCTGAATAAACAGAAAGGATCAATGGATTGTGGAAACAAGGCAGACTGGTACTCTTCTGCTGCTTTTCTGTTAGTAAATACACTCTAGCCAAACACAGACCAAATCAGATTAAAAATCATGGCTTAATCATCCTGTTTGTTACCATAGACAAATTCAAAGTACTATGCATATTGGACACTGTCAAATCTAGGAGATTTGCATAGACTTCAAGTTTCAGGCTCAGCCTTTTTACACTTCAGGTTCCCATGCTGACTTTGGAGCAACTTAATAATTCAGCATGGTGTTATCCAATTTGCCAGAATTAGCCATTATCGGGGCATCTGTGACCCCTATAATATGGTGGAAATTGCTACAAACAGAATGCAATGACCCTTCCTTTAGTGTTGGCCTCCATAGAGGACATTTTGTGTTGAGTACCACTGGCTCAAGGCTGAGACTGACTCAAGGACATTTAGATGTGTTTCTGTGAGTATTTTTTACTGACAGATTTTCTACATGAATCACTATAAAAACATGCTTTTTCCTGTGTAATTATTGGACTAGTCTGAGCATGATTACTCCAGTAGTTACCACAACCATAACCCTTGCTGCACAATACTAGGTAGCCTTAAAAAGAAGTGAGAAGATGGGAAAGACATCCTGACTGTTTTCCCTTCCCTTCCCTTCCCTTCCCTTCCCTTCCCTTCCCTTCCCTTTCCCTTTCCCTTTCCCTTTCCCTTTCCCTTTCCTCATGTCCCTTCATGGGCTTGTTGTGCTGTTTTCCGGTGCTGTGTTCTTCCCTAATGAACTCTATTTTTCTGAAGTCACACATTGAACAAATACAATGACCATTTCAAGGACACTTCTCTTTCTAAGCAAAAAATGAAGAACTGCTGTGTAGAAATCTGAACTAGTTCTTCAGATGCTGGTATCATGGACTGGACAATCACAATAGTGATTTTTCTTCTCTCAAAAACTAAGCCACTTAGCATTTGTTTCACAGTACTTCCTATGTTATAGCCTCTGTGTGCACAGTATTTCTGAACCACTGAAACGCACACAGATCACAAAACCTCGTTTCAAAGCCAAAATCTTCCATTATGATAACTCAGATATTTGCATTTTCACATCACTGTTCCTTCTTTTTTTTTCCAACTGTTTAAAATGCAAAATTATCTTTAGTTTGGCATAGTGATCATGATCCAGAAGGTTAGATTTCCAGTATGGTCTTCCACCAATCACAAACTTTCTTCATCTTAATGCCTCTTCCGTGAAGTTTGTCCAAAGCGAACATAATAAAGTTTGCTCTTCAGAAGCTGAAAAAAAGAAAAGCAGCATGTGCTACTTGACAGTATATTATTTGGCACCGCAGAAGTGTCAGTATTTATAAATAAACTAGCTATACACTCAAATGGTCTATTTGCATTCTGAGTTTCTCCAAGTTTTGGGGTTGTTTTGGGTATTTTTTTAATCTTTGCTCCAATGCTTTATCTCTTCTGTAGTCAAATTCACTAGAGGAAGTAGACGAAGAATTGTCACATGAAGTCTGGCAGCAAAGAAATGGAAAGCAACCCACTGCAACAAATTTCATCTGTTTTATAGGCTAGGTATAAAGTGATATTATAACAGGAAAGAGATGATATCTAATGTACTGTGAAAAATAATGTGAGAAAGCACAGTTTGTTAAAAAATATTCAGATCCCTTTTCTCTACATTGAAAGGGACTTTTACCGTTTTAAAGGCATATGCTTTTTCTGCTACTTCTTTGAATGCCATTGCAAGACTGAAAAGCAAGGATGACGAAATCTTATATCTGAATAAAATTATTTTTACGTGATTTTTTTTCAAAATTAGCAGAATATGATATATTTACAGGCTCTGCACATTTCTAAAGAGAGTTGTCAGGTGTTCCAGGTATAACAATAACCAACACACCATTTCACCTGGAAATGATAAATTTTAATTTCATCTTCTACTTTTTACAGCTACTAACACATAATTTCAAAAGATTACTTCAGTTCAGTAACTACACAAGCTGTACCTGCTTGAGTATCGATCCTTCTAGAAATATTTCAGATGTCTAATTCTCTCAGTTCACAAAATTACAGTGTCAGCTGCAGTTTTCATAAACTGAAAGCAACAAAAATCCTAGTACCCTTCTTCAGTTTTTGATTACTGCAGCTGTTCTCAAAGCAGCAACAAAGCGAATCATCAAAGCAGCAAAGCCACACAGAGACAGATGAGAACTACTACAACAAAGAAATCTAGATTAAACAAGCAGGTAGTGAATTTCAGCTAGTTTTGTAGGTCTTGGCTTATAACATATGGCATCAAGTATAGGGGCTTATGGTGAAGAAGCATGACTATAATTAGAAGACTACTTGGAAAAGTAACTTGAGTTCGGTAAGAGAACAAATACAAGGGTTTCTGGCAGAAGATGTGAAGAGTAGAGGTTAATGTTATTATACTCTCTTCTGTCCTTTAGAGGCACAAGGGTTTGATCAGTTTTTTTAGAGCTGTGAGGATAAAGAATTCATAAATTATGAAATGTCAAAATGTTGAAGATTCTTTTTTCTTTCTTAAAAGCCTGCAACTCCATACATATACTCTAGTTTTGATCTCTTAACTATGTATTACACACGCACACACGCACACACAAGAACACACATTTTTATTATATATTCTCTGTGATCATTCATAAAGATTCTCAATGGAGAATTTGGTTTCCCACAGCCCTTGCGAAGTGCACGATGGCAACGATCTCCCAAGCCTGGAAGGGTGGCCTATTCTTGATCATGAAGAATCTGTCTTATGCCATTCCATAAATAAATATTTCAATAATCTACAAAGTAAACTTAACAGAAGTCCACTCCAGAGTACCTTTTAGCAGAGCTTAGAGTCCTGGAGTGATTTGAAAGTAATTCTCTCATACCAATAATACGTGCTTCACTGTCTGGGGTATGGAATCAAATAGAAGGTATTTGCTTCTTTACATATACAGCAGTTTATTTTCATAGCTATTACTGTGTCACTCCTATCTATTTTCTTCAGTATACATATTTTATGTTTTAAGAAAAAAATTTTTATTTGTAATAATATTTTCTCACTTAGCGCAGTGAAGGAATAAAATTACCTGGCTTGTGCTAAAGAAAACTCAGTTGTGTTGTGATAAGTGAAAATGGATAAATTAATATACGTAACATAGATAAACTCAGAATACATGATTTCTGCTTACTCCAGCTATCTTACCAATTGGCTTAATTTAGCACTAAGATAGATAAATAAAATCTATTAAGTTAGTATTGTGGGACAGGTTAACAATGAATCACACTCTGCCATGTTTTTCCTTATTACATTTCATATATGCCTGGGTATGTTCCTAAACCAGCTGAAGTGCTGCAATGTACTATATTTCTTTGTCTTTATTATTGGCAAATAGTTTGAAAATACTGAGCACTGAAACCCCTGAGAGCAGGAGAATATCAATAGCCAGAGAAGAACGACCTGCATGTTTGTAATACAAAAGAGGTATATATTGATCTGCAGGGAGTTCACCCAAATTAATTGTGCCAGCCAATAAGAAGACACCATCAATTATTTGTTTAGCTTGAAAAACATTGGTGTTATGAAAAATAGACTTCCCCAAACAGAGTAAAAGAAAATGCACACATGTGGAAGAAAACTGCATACTCAAGCATAAATAACTGTGAAGTAGTGCAGCTACATAATTGTTTAAAACCATTAAAAAAAAACAAAACCAACAGGATAAAATAGAAGGAAGGAAATTAACTAATCAACAGGGAATCTAGTAGTAAGGAAAAATGTGTGTATATTAGAATTTTATGCATAATACACAGAAAGATGAAAAAACTGAATCAGAATAGCTAACTGATAATTGTCTTGATATCCCTAAAATTTAAAAGGTTTGATGATGACTAAAAACATTAAAGAGCAAAGGGCTGACAGAAGCAGGAGTGATTTCCTATGAAAGGAAGAGAGGAGAGAGCCCTTTTTTTGCGAAAATGTATCATACACACAGCCAAAACAGGCAACAGAGGCACTTTCTGCCTTGAAGCCATCATGGTTGAACCCCATCCAACAACCAAGTACCACACAGCCTCTCACTCAGTCCCCACGCTGGTGGGATGAGGAGGAGAATCAGAAGAACAGAAGTGAGAAAAGTCATGGGTTGAGCAAACAAAAGTTGAGCAAAGGAAGGAATCCTCCTCATCATCATAATCATCAACATTATTCTCATTTTTAATCTAAAACACAACATTATACCAGCTACTACAAAGAAAATTAACTCTATTCCAGCTGAAACCAAAACCAGGACAAAGAAAATGGGAAAAGATAGAGATCAGTTATGAGGAAAACATCCAGAGGTTACAAACTGAGTTCCAGCTCTCCGTAAAATAAGAAGTGAACTGGAAGAAAGCCATGACATCATAAATGGGCTCTGGAAATCCTACACAGATGTTAATGAATTAAAAATTGATGTCATAGATGGCCACCATATCCACTGCCAACTTCAGCTAGTGTTAGTACATATTGATTTACCAATCCTGCCTTTATTGGAAGAGCTGCTGCTGCTCTCAGTGCCCCAGACCTACAAATTCTATAAAAACAAGTTGAGCTGCAATACGAAAAAGTGGTTTCAGCCACTAGTACAAAAGCTGATTTAAAAAAGAGACTGTTTAAAAGTAATTTAACCATGCTCTACTGCTTTTGAAAACAAAACCCAAACTACTTGCATTTAAGATACACAGGAAGCTAAACATAAAGCCAGATACAGTCAATTTGTTCCTGGTTACTAATTTAGCTGAGCTTCATATATTAGGTCTTGGATTCAGTGTCCATAGCAGTACAATTTCAGTGCATCGATCTGTTTAATAATACCATACCCCAACATAAGCCTTGAATTTGGTGTGCCCTCTAAAGATAAAATTAAAGAATTTGATTTTCAAGCAGCTCAGTAGCAGCCCATCAACAGGCAATTAGGTTTCTCAAGTTATTCCTTTTAAAAAGTTATCCCTAAGAGTGGGAAGTGTCCTATTTCTATCCTGGCATTTTCATTTGTGGCATTGTGGATATTTCTGCAAAAGAAAATGTAATCCAGTTTAATATTCAATGACATAAAATATGCTTTCATCTAAAAGAAGACAGAAACATTCCATTACCTTATGTTATAATGCAACCAATGCCAAAGGCAGAAAGATATAAAATATAAATGTAACATTTTTAAAAATAATTCATTTCATCGTATAACTTTCATGTAACCAGCGGAATAGCTGCTTTAATTGAGCTTCCTCCTTCTAAGTATTGGAACTGCGTTATCTTTATGAGAAGTTCAATCATATTTTGAAACATTAGAAAAATCAGAAGGATTTGCAGTTCTTGAAATACCTCTGGTAAGTGAAAATACATGTCAACTTTCTATGAGCAAATGAAGTGCCTTAGAAGATAGCATGGAATACTGACTGAAACATAATAGAAATCGAACTGTAACATAGTTTGGCATTTTGCAAAGTTACGTTTGCATTTTAGTCACTCAAGTCATGTACAGATGCAACTGTAAACCTGTGAAGTAAAAGTGTGACACTAACACCCAATCGTAACTACAATAAATTCCAAAGTACTCAGTTGTTTACTTTAATAAAACCATTACTAATGGCAGGAAAAAAGTACGTAGTCCTCCAGCACATAAAAAATAGATCACATGATCTTACAGTTTACGAGACAAGCCACATGCCTTGACAGATCTTTCTGTTCTATAACACAGTATGGGTAATGCCATAAACTTTCTTTCCACTCAGGTATATCTTGCTATATGTCTCTGCAGACATCCTTTTTGTGGAAGACATAGTTGAGGAGAAAATGATAAACCTGTGAACAGGTTTGAAAAAAATAATTCCTTTTTAGGAAAAATAAGACGGAAGATAAGTGAGGGCAGGCATCAAATTTACAGGCATCAAAACTGTCAAAAGCAAGAGGACACAAGACATGATCTGAATATACAGAATGATTGACTGATGGTGCAATATAGAAATGGAACATAAGAAATGCTGGGTCAGACCTATGGTCAATCCAACACTGTAATTTGCCTCCAACAGTGGCAACAGAAGAGATTTTTCAAAAATACTTGAGTGTGACTAAGTAAACATCTTCAAGGAGGAAAACAAAGAAAATATAAAAGCTAAAATAACCTCATATTCTAACATTAGCGGGGGGAAATCAGAAAATATTTTGTAGCCATTTTTTTATATTTGAATAATTTTATGTAGTCCTAGCTACATGATTGTAAAACTATTGTAAATAGCCCATTTAATTAGAGCTGCAGTACTGCTATTCGTAGGCTGAGCTTTCCCAAACTCTCTTCTGTGATCAGACAAAAGTCACACCATATCTGTAATATGTCATCATTGAAAAATAAGATCCTACTTCAGGAATCAGTACAACGAGGACTTTCAAGGTCAGTGGAAAATCTCATTCTGTTTTATTAGATTTTCAACAAAAATAAGATAACTACTTTTGAAACTACAATATAGCAAACCCAAAATTATCGAAGTAGTGATGGAAGCGCAGTGATTACTTCCCTGTTTGAAGGACTAGAAATTTTAATGGTCTACATTAGGAAAAGAAATTTCTTGCTTGTCTTTTTCTAAGCTTCACTCTAACATCTCACAGTCACGCACGACCACACATACAACTATAATCATGTCTTTGTTCTGAACAGAGAACATCATTAGAGTACTGTAATAAGTCTATAATGATCTTTCATGAAATGAGTGTAAGCATAATTTCATGTGAAGAATCATATTCAAGGGAGCAGTTAGTGTGTCATTGATTACTTTTTCTTTAGAAATGAGCATTTTATGTCATTTAATATGATGGACAATAGATACGGGTCATACACCAAAAGACAAAAATATGTTCTGAGTGCCTATTTAAAAGTGAGTAAAAGGTTTATGCTTGGCAAGATGAACAACTGTCTACTGGATGTTAAAACACTGAGAACCAATATGCTTTTTTTCCTCATTCAGCAGTGTATCTTATAAGCCTGCATTTTTCCAAATTCAAACTTAACTTTCTTTCTTCACATAAAAAATGCATACCATTTAATTAAACATATTTGAGCCTGCTAATCATTTTCATACACTGGCTAACACAATAAATATTTAATAAAGATTTACTTTAAGCTTTATACTGAGATATGCGTAAGTCTTAGATTTAGAAAAGTAAGAAAAACAACATAACTTACACTCTCTCCATGATGGAAAACTCTCAGAGATTTCAGCAACAGAAAATTTTGTTTCTTCTAATTCTGCTAAGAAAGACAGTCCTGTATGTATAACCTGTACTTTGCTAGTACTTTCACAGAATCACAGAATAGTTGCAATCGACCTCTAGAGACTGTCTGGTCTAGTACTCTTGCTCAAAGCATGGTCAGCTAAAGCAGGTTGCTTAGGGCTGTGTCCAGTTGGGTTTTAACTGTCTCCAAGGATGGAGACTCCACAGATTCTATGGAAAACCTTTTCCAGCAATTCATTTCACAGGAAAAAAAAAAG
>NW_010160481.1:45682-48569 GCF_000695765.1 Mesitornis unicolor | reverse complement strand
GGGGGGGGTGGGTCAGATAGAACTTCCTGTGTTTCAATTTGAGCCCTTTACATGTTGTTTTGTGACTAGAAACCACTAGGAAGAGCCTATTGCTGAGAATAATTTTCTCACTGTGAACAAGGAGATATAAAGTAAATTTCTTGGACAGAATTTGAATGAAAATGTAACCTGTGTTGAGAATGGGAATGAAACAACACTGATAAATGGACTCAGCCCAAGAACAGCACTGAGCTTAACTGAGTCTGCTTCACAGTCTACAAAACACATACTGTTTTGTCTAGCCCCTGTAAGACCACAGTGGCAGCCTTGTCTCTAACTCTGAGCATAACACTTCAAGAAAGTCCCTATCAGTTGCAACAAATCGAGAGGAGAAAGAAAGAACTATGAGAGTTCTATTAGCAAGCCCTCTCAGGAGCAACTGAATGACCTGGCTTACTTAGCCTGAAGTAGAGAAGGCTACAGACAAGAGACAACTGCAAGATGATATTCATGACATACACAATGCATACATATTTTTTTTTCTTAAGCAGAGTCATTCTTCATGCTCACAGCAGACAGAACTATGGATAACACTTCTGCATTGCAGCAAGGAAGATTCAGAGTAGATATTAGATAGATAAATCTTGTACAAAGGTAGCAAAGCACTGAATTACATTGCTGTGGAAAGCACCAAGCTCCAAAACTGGAAACATATGGAAATACCTATTAGGAGTGACATAAATATAGATCCCTGTTGATCATAGGCTAAATAACCTCTCAAAACTCATGTAGTCCTATGAGCCAATAATATTAAAATTGCATAAACACTTATTAATTATACATGCATTTAAATAAAGTTAATCTGTACTGATTTAAAAATAAATTAAGAAACATCAACTTATCTCTTGACAAAAATTAAATGAAACAAACTGTTTAACTAGAGGAAGGACTAAAATTAATATGGAATCATAAGAGTAAGAATAAAAACTGAATAAAATTCTAAAATTATAACTTATATCATGGGTTTTTTTAAGAGCTGAACTAGAATTAAATAACTCCCTGAGAAACAGAATAATAATTGGAATCAGTTCTTTGTTACAGATTTAAAGTAACACTGCTATGCTGCTGATGCTGATTCAGTACTTCGGACTTCCTTAATGTATTTCTTCCTAGATCTATGATTTATGACATCTGAGGAGTGACCTTTAAATTTCTGCCCTAACAAGCAGGTTTATTTGCACTTTTTTAATAAAAAATAAAGACCTTTAGGCCAGTAAGTATTAACTTCTTTAAGCATACCACATTTTGTCACATATAACCTTCCAGAATTTGTGACATGCAACACTATTTGAGGTCTAACTAGTTTCTAGTCTTCTAAAACAAATTTAATTTATACTGTCTAATGTACCTTATTTTGCTGCCTAACAGCTATTTCTAGAGGCAGCAGAAAACTACCCTTCTAAATCAAAATGACTCCTGAAATGCAATGCAGCAAAGAGAAACATAGAATTAGGGTCTTTTTCTAACATGACTATAAAATTAGCATTTCTATTAATCATAACTTTGTCAAACACTACACATATCAATTGTCTTTTACTTTAAAACAATAAATGTCAAATTTTGTTTTATTATCTCTTAAGAAATGTGACATTAAAGTTATGAAAGCATTTATTTAGATGAGTTTTTATAAAGGTTGGTCTTCTTCAAGATAGATATATACACTGAGTCTGGTGGCTTGAAATCTATGTGGATGCAAATACATAGACAAATGGACTTATATCAGAAGATAATATGACTCCTTTATTTTCTCTTTAGAGATATCAAATTGTGTTAATGTCACATCAGAAGCCGAAGAAACTGATTTGATTAGACGTATTTCTCTAAATTATTCTAAAAGTCTATATTGTTTTATGTCAGTTACTGGGGTAGAGGTACTTCTGAGAAAAATCTTAGTTGTCATTATGTTATTCCCAAATCATCACTTCTGCTTTTAACTTAAAAAGGAAAGAACTTAGGCCACTTAGGTATAGCTCAAAGCAATGGGCAATGCAAAGACATACAGGAAGATTAAATCTTCAAGAGCACCATAGCATGCAGGGAGAACTTACCTGCTATTATGATAACCTTTTAAAGTGAAGATTTATTCAGAAATACCAAAACCAAAGGTACCATTTCAGATAGAATAACTGATTTTGAGCTAGCAGATGCAATGGACTCCTATCTATGTCAATAAAACAGAAAAAGGAACATAAAACCCCTACTAACTACTGAGATAGAACATTTTACAGTCAGTGGCCCTACTTCCCCTTGTTTAGTGACACTGATTAGGTAGCCAGTGGGTGACGGAGGACTGGCAGTGGGGAGAAGACCCCTAATTTCTCTCTGTGTATACCTACATCAGGAGGAGGCTGAATTAGATTTCTAAGTCTAGACGCACCATTTCAGTCCAGAAAAAGTCAAAGCTGCAGCACTGGCTAAGTTCACAGTAATTTTGACTGTCTCTTACTATATCAACTACCTTTCTGAAATTTATCCTTTTTGTTGTAAAAAAAATGCACATTTAAGAAATACAAACGATAAAGATGCAAGATGATGTTAAATTCACTGAGGCATATTAAGTAAAATATGTATGAACATTAGTATTACGGCCAATAAGCCAATATCACTTGACAGAACTGTTCAAGTGCTTGAAATTATAACAATTTATTTCACTGACATAGTTTAACACAGGCAAAACACAATTTTCATTAGTTTCATAAAAGGGTAGAGCACTTTGGTGAAATGAATCCAAAACTATAATAGGTATAAAAGAAAGCAAAGAAACAAACAATAATTTTCCCAAGACACTGACCTACCTATAGAACCTTGAGCAGATAGTAGCAATATGAACAGACATTCACTATCCCGC
>NW_010160481.1:32528-45651 GCF_000695765.1 Mesitornis unicolor | reverse complement strand
TTTTTAGAATACTCACCAAGTGAGGTTATCAAACTCATCAGAAGATGCACGTACACTCATGCATTTTATGTGCCAGATTAAAACAATTTGCAAGTATGTGTGTTAGAAAATGAATTAACATTCTTTCTAATTGAATCAATGTGTTATGGAGTAGGAAAGAAACAACTAGCAAAAGCAAATGTTTTCCACTACACTTGACCAAAGAAAGACAGCAGTGGGAGAAAAGTTTTCAGATATTTAGGTCTCTAAGACACTAAGTACCAGAAATAGATAACTTAGGATTGTAAATATGTACATCCTAGATGTGACAGTGTCATACAAACACAGACCTAAAAAGAATTGGCAAGGTAAAATGACTACTTTCAGATTCCCACAGGTTCAGACAAACGTGTAATACATGTTTATTTCAGCATGACCTTTGAAAAAGAAATTGTTGGTCTCATCACTCAAAAAATGCATTCCCGAAAAGTTGAAAGTTGCTTAAAAAAATATTAGAAAGTTTAATGAAAAAAAGAACTCATCCAACAATTAAAATGACAGAGGCATTCATCCGACTCACTGGTTAATCACAGTACTCTAAGCAGTAAAAATAGTGTCTCATTAGTCTTTTAAACATTTATTCCTTATTCTACATGAAACCGATACTTAATCACTTTCCTAGTGTACAGTAGGTATGTATTACACAAGGAAAACTTGCAGAATGGAAAGTTTATAAAATCTCTGTCAATCTCTCCTACATGTTAGCAATGATTCGTTATAATGGCCCATGAGTGGCAGGGTGACTCTAAATTGAAGCCTGTAATTAACTTTGCTGCATGTTTTACCAATAGCATTTGCTGTTTTCTGAGATCCTGCCATACATCTTCAGCAATGTGCAAACCTATGGATCATGCTGTGCTTAGATACCTTGAAACCGGGGATATATGCTAAACTAAATAGATTAGATGGAAAGTGTACCGCATCCCTTGTGGTCTGTATGTACATTTAAATTCTCCCTTTTTTGCTACCTGTTTGATGTTGTTTCTGTCTCAAAGCACACGTGACACTTAATATGAAACATGGAAGGCAAAGTTCTTTTTCGCTGTCTTGGGACAATATTTACTTATATCAGTCATAGGCATGCTGATAGAGAATAGGAAAAAATGCATCATCTTCCTTACAAGCAAATATATCTGTACTTTGAAATGCTATAGATCTTACACTTCAGAGCAAATCTGGAGTTGCAGACAACTTGCAGTTAAAAACTTGAGGAGAGAGGTTAGGGTGTGGATGAGCCTTCTGACATCCTGGAAGCAAGTCACCCACAAATTGGAAAAAATATGTGGTTTTTTGTAATATGGGTAATTTGGCAAAGCTAAAAACAAATTTACAAAATCCTTAAAAGACCATGGATTATTTAGGAACAGATGGTGGGAAAGGCATTTGAAATCCCTCGTGTAAACTGTGTTCTATTTTATATAAACAATATAAACAGAAACTCACAGACCAGGATCTTCCTGCAAATGTTTTTTGACTCTAGTCTTCATATCTGGTATCATATTCCTATCAATTAAGTTTTGAGTTTATTTTCAGAAGGAAACAACGTCAGTGGTATTACCTACCAGAAGACACTCTTGTCACATTATTCGGATAGTGAGAGATTTAAAAAGTCAGTGAAATCTGCTACTATCTGAAAAGAAATTTTCTTTTGAGAATTTGTCAACTCTAGTGCTGGCTGTGGGTATTTTTGCCCAATTGAAAGAACTGGCAATGATTTTTTGCATCATTTTTAAATTATGTAAATAGTTTTTGCTGTGAAGTTCTACTTTCTAACTCTGGTCATTATTTCTACAACACATATCTACAATGCTTTTAGTAATATCAATTTTAGGATTACAAGCTTTGAAAAAAATGTGTTGTTTTTGTTTTTTTTTTCTTTTCTCTTTCTTTTCTGAGCTCCTATAGATTTCATACTTCTAAACTTCAATAGCTTCCTTAAGTATAAAGCCTCAGTCTGAGGTGGTCCCTCTAGCGTGATGAATGAAGCAAATATTAATGGGAAAAAAACCCCACAGTACAATCACATAATTAAAGACTGCATTATAGAGAAGAAAGAGAGAAATTAGAAATGCAGAAGCACAAATATTTCTGAACTTCCTAACTATTCAGTGGTCAAGTTAGCAAACTTAATGCTGTTCCGTCAACACTATTTTTCTGTTTGTGCTCTTACTCAAATTTAGATTTGACTAATGATGGAAGAAGAGGAAGTAAATTAACAGACACCACCGTGTCATGGACAAGTCTAAAATTCTGCTCATATGGAAGATCCTCTTAATTAAAACCAAACTAAGAAAATAAGTGTGGGTAATAGGAAGTCTTTCATCAGAAACAGAGTTTATATTTTGGTTTCACTGACAAAACTGGAATATGAAAGTGGGGACTGAAACACAATTCTGTATATTAGCAACCACAAACATTCAAAAAAGCCTGACTCATGTTTTAAAAACTCATAAACTGGTTTAATAATCATGAAGCCTACATAAAATCTTACATGTTTTCCCTTTGTCTTCTAGTTCTTCAGTTTGATTAGCACATTTAATTTGCATTTCCAAGCATTTTTCTGTCACTATGACAGGTAGATTCTCGTACAAGCTCTTGATTCTGTGAGTTAAGGGTTTGTGACAACGCACTGAAAAATGTGAGCCCTGCAATGAAATCCCAAGATGGAAAGCATTGCTGCAGTCTCACACTGGTTCCAAATCATTTTTCTTGATGTAAGACAATCATTAGGGAATTTTTGCTCTACTCTTTTCAATAAACAGTTCCCTAGTTTGACAATCTAAGCTGTTTACAGTGACTTTGAGTAGCTATCTATCAATAGCTCATCTTTTTATGTAATTTAAAAGTCACACAGGCATATATGTCACTCAACTTATATTACAGTCATCTACTGTGAGTTATAAAGCACTGAAATTTTCTTATGAGACAAAACTTCTGATACTGTTAAAGCCTAATCTAGTCTGACTAGACTATCAACTTCATGCAATGACTCATTAAGTCATGGTAAGAGTTAGTGTCTAGCCTGGAAGAGTAGCCCAGGTTTGTAAATCAATAAATTCTGCATCCAAAATTCTTCCTGTACCATAACTTTGACCTGTATCTTTAAAATTAGTTTAAAAAAGACCCAAAACTAGTATATACACATTTATTTACTTCTAAATATTTTTACATTTAAGGAGAGTTACAGCTAATGGGTAAACAGTTTCCTCACATAGGCCATTTTAAACTAAATGATAACACATAACTAACTCTTCTCAGCTCAAGCAAACCTTAGGATTCCAAAATGCCTGCAGATATTTTACATAAAGATTATAAAAATAGGACTTTTTCCTGTAAAGTTCTACTCCTGGTATGTATTTCTCACATGAAGAAAAATGCTCCTTTTTTTTTTTTAGCCAAACGTCAAGAGAACAGAGATATGGCTCACTCTGGTTTGTAGTTGTAACTCAGAAAAATACTAGCAGGTTGCTTTTCATTAAAAATTTAGGAAGTTGCTTTTATAAAATTTTTGAAGCTGCAAATGAACAAACAAAAATGTTATCCAAATTGGTTTTCATGAATAAAAATCTCAGAACAAAATGAGTTCTCATTTGGCCAATGAGGATTTTTTTGGTTAAAGGAATGTTTCAAATCAGTCCAGTTCCTGAAGCCTTCACAAATCAGCTATGATTATATATACACACACATCTTTTAACTGTATTTCATTGTAAAACCTGAATGTATCGGGGAAAACAGCTGCTTGAATTGATCTCTCATGTGCATCCACTAAAATGCAAATAACCTTTCAAAATATACTTATTTACACAAATTTTTCAACCTTCTGGTAACCTTTCTGGTAACCTTCAGCATCCCATCACAGGACTGCTTTGAAGGCAGTCAGTCTTGTGCTTTTCCTATCCCTTCTCCAACTCACAGCCTTTTTTTTTCTTCTATATAGGAGAAATGAGGGAGATGCTATAATCCATTCGAGTACTACTCAGTTGATGCATTTGCCAATTAGTGTATGAACCATCCTCTGAGGGAATATTTAATTACTGTAGATATTTAGATGGTATCACAAGATCCCAGCCAAGCCTCAAATATATTTAAAATTATCTAGATAACATTTTTTTTCTTAATTATTAGCCCATTCCCCCTGAAAAGCAAGTTGTCCAAATTAAAGAAATGTGGCAGATTAAGTGTTATTTTTTGCCACCATCAGCAAAAAGATTTTCCTCTACGAGGCTGTGTCAAATAAAAAGCTTAGTAGGCCACTAATGGCCATGACCTGTGGCAGGCTTGTACTGTGTAACTGAATTATTTCCTTCTCTAAATCTCCAAGCATGCCACTGAGAATGCTAGGTCAGCATATATAGTAAACAAATCACCAATCACCCAACAACTACTGTACCGTCTGCCTCCAGAATGAAAGATCTCTTCCCTAGGTTCAACTATTGGACCTTGCATTTGACCCTGTCAGAGCTTATGTTATGTTAACAAATGATTTTGATGGCAAAACTGTGGATCTACATATAGGACTAGTGAGGGAAACACATCAATAAAGAACTACTTAAGTAAGTCAGGTTGCTTGACCCAAGCATGCAAGCTCTCTAAAGTTATTTCCTTCTCACCCTTCTGTATTGTCAAAGCAGATTTAATTTCTTCCTTCTCCTCCATGAATCCATTTATACCAATCGCATCAGTGCTCTTGGCAATTTATTCCATATTTCTATTATTCTTTACATGAAATAGCTCTGCTGGAATTCCTGTTTACTTCTAATTTCAGTTTGTTTCCACTGTTTTTTCAAACAGCAGGTTACAGTTAATTAAAATAAATCTGAAAACAGATACATTTAGTATAGGAAATGCTTGTAAATTTATACATTTTTTTCTTTAGCAATGTTTTGAAACTGTATATTATTAATAAATAAGTTGCAGAAATAATTTCTCTAAATCTCATTATCAGGTAATTACAAAAATAAAATTAACATATATTATTACAAATGCATAATGGCAAGTCATAATGTGCAGGTTAGGGGTTAACACAAGAAAATTGGACACGGTACATAAACACAAAATAAACTATTGTATGGTAGTGTAATTATATTCCAACCGTTATGTTAATTATCATTTATATCAATTTAATAATTAAAGAAAATAGGCTTTTCCTTTGGTTTCCTATTCAGATTCTTCTGCATATTAAATTATTCTATGTCAGCTAAGGAAGCACTGAACCATAAATCTGACAGCAGTGCATGGTGATATTTTTAATATATAAGAGAAAGCTTAGTCTATATGCTAGATTTGAACGAAATGTTTTGTTAATTAAATTGGGTCAACAGTTGTCCCAGCTTGAGCTAAATAGAACTAATTCTCTATTCAGTGATTTTACTTTTTGAGTTAAGTCTCTAGTGACTGCAATTTCTGAAACTAAGGGCATGTTTTTCAAGAGTCTTCATTTCGACAACTTATAGTGCTTGATGTTTATGGTTGCTAAAGGTATGTAAATATAGCTCTTCCTTATAATTGTGCCTTTAGAGACCAAGGCCACTGCCACATCATGGGTGCCATATTGGGGTGTCGTAAGTGAGGTGTCACACCTGCAGGGAGGAGTGAACAGGACAGATGACCTAAAACTGACCAAAAAAAACATTCTATCACATATACATCATATTCAGTATAAATCAGAGGGATCACGAGGGTCAAGCCTTTCCCCCATCTCTTCTTCCTTGTCTTCAACTCTTCTTCTGCCAGGGCCAATGTTTGAACAGAACCCTGCTAGTTCACCTACCTTCAATCCAGATACATGCATTCCCGAATCCAGTTCCTGAACTCTGCTCTCACCTGCTGTTGATTCTGGTCTGGGACTTTTCCAGTACCCTGCTCCACAGAGCCTCTGGTGATATAACCATCATTGTCATTGTAGACAAATAGTTGTTTAATAGCAGGACTAGGATTGTATGGATCAAGCTGTGCCAAAGCTGAATACAGCATCAAAACTGAACTGAAGCACTTAGGGAGTGTCCTTGTGCAGAATCTGACAAATGGCTCCAATTGCTCCAGCAATACTTTCTCTGTGTGGCTTGAACACTCTGTGCAGGTTGAGCAAGACACATTCTACCACGGAAGTATCACAACAGTAATGAGTGAAGTGCAGTGTGGGAAAGCGATGTTCGAGTTCCAGTGCTCCTCAGACAGTACTAATGAAACTGGAGAACATGGAGAACAAACACCTGAGCTCATTTTCCATGCATGATGCATTTCACTTTGATTGTATTCCATTACTACAAAAAAGCACCTTAAAGAATTTTTCAGTTTTACGAGAAAACTCTACAGCAGTATGGAAAGTTATTCTACTTACCTGCCTACCACAGCAGGCTATACAAATAAGTGAAGGAATGGTTTTTAATTTAATCTTATTTTAATTATTCATAAGCTATTTGATCTAATTATTAAGACTGCAATGAACATAAAAATTTTAAATTTTGCAAGTACTCTACATTTATTTTGTGTATAAATAACTAACTTGTAGACTGCAGCTGGTTTGAGGTTTTTTTGTTTGATTTTTTTTTTTCTCCATCAGAAAAATCTGGAGTAATAAAGATGTATCCTTGGTGGAAGACAATCTTGTCAGGGAATGTTTAAGAAAATTGAACACATGTAAATCCATGGGCCATGATGGGATACACCCATGAGTGATGAGGCAGCTGGCAGATATCACTGCAAGGCAACTCTTGATAATCTTTGATCGATCATGGCAACTCAGAGATGCACTTGAAGACTGAAGGAAAGCAAATGTCACTCCTGTTTTCAAGAAGGAGGACACGGGGAACTACAGGGACAGTCAGCCTCACCTTGATCCCTGGGAAGGTGTTGAAACAGCTAATCCTGGAAACCATTTCCAGGCACATGAAAGACAAGAAAGTCATCAGTATTTGGTCAACTTGATAAACTTCTACAATGAAATGACTGGCCTGGTAGATGAGGGGAGAGCAGTAGATATTGTCTACTTGGACTTCAGTAAGGCCTTTGCCACTGTCTCCCGTAAGATCCTCATAGACATTCTGTTGATGTATATGCTATATCACAATTCAGGATTGCAATTCAGCAAAAGCAGTTAGAAGAAGTGGCAGTGTTAAAGATGTACCGTGCTCAGGAAGGCCAATCGAAGTTAATAACAACAAAATAAAGACATTGATCAGCTCCAACCAGCAGTTAATGGCACTAGAGATTGCTGATAATCTTAACATATTGAAATCAAGTCTTGAAAAATATTTAAAACAACTTGGACACATTAGGAAGCTCAATATTTGGGTACTCAAAGAAATTAATCTCACTAGCATGTTGACATCTGTGATTGTCTCTTGAAACATGAAGAAAATTATCCATTTTTGAAACATGTGATAACAGGCATGGAAAATGGATCACCTAAAACAGCAACAAATGAAAAAAATGGTGGAGCAAGCGTGATGAACCAGCTCAAAGCACTTCAAAAGCAGATATTCACCAAAGAAGGTCATGCTGTCAGTCTAGTGGATTTCACAGGCACTGTGTAGTTTGTGTTGCTTCCAAGGAATCAAACCATTAATACAGATGTGTACAGTCATCAACTGGATAAATTATATGATGCCATCAAACAGAAGTGTCCAGAATTGGTGAATGACAAGTGTTGTGTTTATAACTTTAGAACTCTAGACCAAGACTCTAGACCATTATAACTCTAGACCAAGTTCGGTCACTTGTCAAATATTGTTGCAGGTGGGTGGGATGTGTTACCACATCCACCATATTTGCCAGACCTGGTGCCCTCAGACTACCATTTGTTTTGTTCTTTACAAAATGCCTTGAAAGGTAAAACCTTCACTGCTGCTGAGGATATCAAATTGTTCCTGGAACGGTTTTTTGCCAAAAAATAAGAACTTTTTTGAGTGCGGAATCATGAAGTTGCCTGAAAGACAGCAAAAGGTAATTGAATAAAACAGACAATATATTGTTTAATAAAGTTTTTGCTTCCCATGAAAAATTTGCCTTTCATTTACTCAGAAAAAGATGCAGTTACTTTTTGGCCAAGGCAGTATGTTGTCACTGCCAACAATGAAGCCATCAGAAAGATCAAACCAAGTGTAACAAGAGAACAACCTCTTTCCTAGACTATAGCACAGGACTTAAGGTGTCATTCATGAGATTCCTCAGAACTACTAATATTAAAGGAATTCATATTTCAGTTTCTGGTGTAGAAACTGGAACAGAAAACTGATCAATACAAAGGAAGATAATTCAGCACTTGCTGCAATATGTTATAACATTTTAAAACTTTGATATACAGTCATATTTATATTTTATATTGTTTATTTGATCACTGCTTTATTACAAGAAGAGGCATAGGATTAAACAATGAATGATAAGCCCCCAGCTAAACACAGAAATCCAAGGGAAATCAGGCTGCATTTTGGTTGTTTTTTTTCACATTTTTACTAGCATTAATGTCCAGTAACGATCTAGTCTTATATCCTTTAACAGTGTTTATAGTTTAGATACTAGCTGAAAAAAGCTTTCCTAAGTTATCTTTGTTCCCTGTTTAAGTACCTTCCATCCAGATGGCCGGATGGCCTTTGTTGGCCTTTGAAGTCTGAACTGGCTACTTAGGAAACTCATGCAACTATTTTATGGGTCCTAGCCTAATTAGATGTAGTCTCAGGCTAGTTTTTTATTCTTAGAGCAACTCAAAATGTGGCAGAGAGGAAAACCTGCTCCTGATCTTTTGACTGCACTGGAAAATAGTTGCTTTTTCAACTTACACATGCAATATTCCTGAGTTCTTTACTCCTGTAGAGCCTCTGACAGGAAAAGACCACAAATTAGATAGCAGATGTCATCTGACCTCTGTCCATTCCTACCATCCTAATAGTCTAGATGTGCCAAATACTGCTACGTCCTCTCTTAGTTACTACACACAGAAGACATCCAAAGCACTTTCTCACAAAAACTTTTTAACCAAGGTCTCGGTACTGAGTTGGCTCTGAGGTAGAAGAGGGACTTCAAGTATTGAGGCTGGCAAACCATATTCCTCCTGGACCAGAGCATAGGAGGAAGATGACAGAAGACTGACTCTGCTGTAAGAACATGCAAACACAGAGATAGTGCTGAGCAGATCTGATTGTCCTTTCTGCTTCGTAATTCCCATCTATATTATCAGAACAATTAAAGTTCTTTAACGGGTGTACCCTGGCAAAGACATTATCAAAGATCGCAGCCAGAATGGAGACACCAAAGCAATGTTACACTCAACTTGTCAGCTCCTCTGCTCTTTCTACCTCACTTCACCATTTACTGGAATTTAGACTAGAGTTCCTTCTCAAAGCAGTAGTACAGGAAAGTACTGTCCAGTGCTAAACTGTGTGGAAACATGAGGAAACTACCATATAAAAAAGATATTAATGAAGATGGCAGTTGCTCCCAGCTGATTTTCAGAGGAAGGACTTTATACAGCTTCAGAGCTAAAAAAGGAGGTAAACACAAATAATACTTTGATGTGTTGCTTTCAAGGAAAAGCTATTACACGGTAAAGTTTAAGTTATAAAACAAATTTATTTTGGTAGTCTTTTTTATTGTTAACCTGGATCATATCATATCATATAGATGATCTGGCTCAGAACAAGTTTCACTAATCTCTAGTGCACCCAGGTGACTCACAGGGGTCGTAAAAGCAGCTCAGCCTTGGATTGCCTTGAAGCCCTACCTCTGCAGAGATGACCCATGGGGAGGCTCTGTAGATAGCTCAGCCCTGAGTTGTCTGGTAAGCCCGAGACTAAACAGGGCAGCATTGCATCATTCAAAGAACCGAAACCTGAGTTGAGCCTTAAAATCCCTCAAGAAATAATATGCCCTGAGTCCAAATCAAACCACCATTCAGTTGACTAAGGAAGTAAGATGAAAAGAAGCTGAAGGGTTTCACTTTTGGTTTCAGCTGACCTAGATAATCTGAAAATCAACAAAAATTGACAGATTGTGGATCCACAAATATTCTTATAGAAACGGTTCTTTTTGTTTGTTAATACATGCATGTAACAAGAATATTCCAACATATTCTCCTGTATTTTAACACACATATAAATATATTCCCCTGTGTTTTTCCTTCAAAAATAACTTTACAAACTGTGGAACAAAACTTTCACATATTATATGTATTATCTGTCACTTTAAGCCCTTCAAATCACTGTAGATACTAACATATCAGCTTTTGGAGGTAATAGTTGATTAGCCATTAGTTGCTATGTTAAATGGCTATGTCCAGTGCAGTAGCAGTAGGTAGTTGTCACAGCCGACATTGGCACAGCCACTCCTGTACCATGGAGATCAACACATCATTTAAATTCTTCATTAAAATACACTTCTTTGATTTATATAGACATATGTATTTAAAAAGTGAGTGAAGATGACCTACAAACACTGACACTAAATAAAATACAAAATTCCAGAGAAATTAGCATATTCAATAATAGCTGTACACTGAGTATTTGGGGCAAAATCTTGCATTGTTTATAATACTATGCAGTTGTGCAAAGATAGAACTAAAATACAGTCCTTCTTCCTATCTTTGGGCCAACACAACTGCTGTAACAGAGGAAATGTCGGCTACATTATTCTGCAGGAATATAATTTTGGTTTTAGCACATGAAATCTCCGCATTGCAGATTCCACTTTCCCCATAGTAAATAAGCTATGAGAAACACAACTTAAATCTTAGTTCTGAATGCTCTAGCAATTTCTTGTTTCATCATCCAAATATTGCAGAACTGTCAGAATCAAAGCTTATAGGACTTGAAATTATTTTGATGGCATTTTAAACTCCATACTTACACATAAAGAATGAAAAATAACCTTTCTTAAAATGAAACAAACTTGTGAAGAAAAAAGACAGTAACATGCATTCACAGTTATTATCCATGTATTTCCTTTGATTTGTGGAGTGCAATAATAACTAGGGTGACTCCTTTCATGTGTTAAGTAATTAACTGCTGAATGAAAATTTAACTTATTTCTTTTCCTCTTTTGAGACACACAGTGAGTGTAACCAATTTGGGATGTTTTTTCACTAAAGCATTTATTGCTTGATGAAATGATGTGTTAACCCATCATAAGAAGTGGTTTACATAATATATTAAGTCTGACAGGATAAGCCAATGAAGAATAGTTTCGTTAGTTACCTTGGTTTAATTGTACACAAGTGAAATAATTCCTTGCAGAAGCACATTACCATAAGAAACATGTTTTTCACTTTTCACCAAAGGCAAAATCATTCCTATTGGTGGCTGGATGCACAGGAGAGAAAGGAGGGAGCAGAGGACACTGCAAGTCTGTCTGGGCAACTTAATTTGATGTATTGGCTGTGTCCTAACTAAGAAATAGGTATGTTCATGCTTCATAGTCCCTACCCGCTCGTGCCAGGCACAATGTCTTGCAGAGCACACTGCAGATCCATTCTTGTATACACACACACATTTCCTTTCAGAAAAAAAACAAGAGTTCATAAGGAAGAATGGAGCACATCAAGGCTTGAGAGCTGGAGATCACTCTCTCATAATGCAGTTCAGACATTCCTACTGAATGCATAGGGATGGTCCAAAATTCAGAACATGCTGATAGGATGAGTCTGAAACAATTTGGTTTGCATACTTAGGGAAAAAAAGTAGGCTCTAGTACTAGATGATGAAAGAGTGAAAATTAGATTCCTGTGCTGAATCACCTTCTTGAGGACCTGTTTTGAAAAGATTTAGAGAAGTAGCCTATATTCAAATACTCAAAACTGCTTCTGTAGCACGATCTCTATCATCACCAACTCCAGAGGAAGTCTAAAGGTACTTGGTTCCCCAGGCTAAAGTGAGCATTTGTGAATACCAAGCCCTATCATTCTCTTACTGATATTTGGCTGGACTTTCAGTGTAAAGGTAAAATTTTAATGATGAATGGTCCATACAGTGCAACACTTAATACATTGGAAATTTGTTTTCAAGGAATCAAGTTTGGGGGCTGGGGATGGGGGCACAGATGGGACAACAACAACAGTTAAATACTTTCTAAAAAGAGTAAAGGGTGCCAGAAAGGAGTTTGCTGGTTTATTACTTTCTGCATGTCCAATGCCTAAACCTTTGAGTTCCTGCCTGTTCTTTGAGGACATATCCACCTAGGTCTTCATGATGCAAACAAAACCGACAGTATCAAAACATGCTGTGCAGACTCTTTAAGAATGCATTGTCTTTACTTGGCATGATGTACACTTGCTTTTTATAGTCCCTGTTGACTATTTTACATAGTGTTCTTTAAGAACAACTATGTAATGCTTATTTTGCCTTAGGATCTCCATCACAGATACAAGCAACCACTTTTGGGGAGGGGGAGAAAGCAGGGGATGGGAGGGAGGAGACAGTTTTTTTTGTTAACTTGCTTTCTTTAAGCATTACCACTATTATGCTTTTATAAGTTATTAGTGTTATGAGAGATGCCATTATAAAACAGAGCAATGTGTGATGTTAACTGTGCCATTAAGGTCTCTAGTGGAACATTAATTATTGATCTTTGCCTCAAAAGCATCAGAATGTTGTATTAGAGCTGAAATGAACTGTTCACCTTACAAGCATTTCACCGAACTATGTCATTCAAAGGTGACAAGGTTTAGCTCTGCTACTATATTCAGAGCACTCTAAAGACTGCAAGAGAATTGCAAACACAGCCAAACCTGCCTAACAGAAATAGGATATCTGACACAAATAACCTTTTTTTTGGACAGGACATTTTTAAAATCATTCTCAGTTTCTTATTCCCTGTTCTTCTTCCGAGTTCCCTTGCTTCCTGCAAACCATGCTTATAGCGATAAGGGTCTGGCAGAGGGTTTATCACTCTTCTTAAGTGTGTGGCACTGCAGTCAGTTCTCTTGATATCATTCAGGGATGAAAGAGCCTTGCAGGTAAACTCCCAGATTTACAAGCCAGTAGCCCTCCCTGGTAGATGTTCTACCACAAGTAAATAGTGGTCTCCCTGCTGTGATACAGGCTGAGATAAGTACACATGTGGCAGAACACTACTCAAAATCAATCACTGGGAGAAG
>NW_010160481.1:21489-32497 GCF_000695765.1 Mesitornis unicolor | reverse complement strand
TTCCTGCTGTGGTGCCACCAGCGAAGCCTCTCTCCTTGGTTTTGCAGGAATTTCAAAGTTTCCTTCATTAATTTGAGCTACTGAAGAGTTACAGCCCTGCTGACAGAGAAACTGTCTGGTGTGTTGTTTTATCATGTGGTGTCACATAGCACAGTCATCCCCCTCGAGTCTGTGCCTTAATAAGGATATGCCTGACTTTTAGCATCAGTGACTGACACAAGGTAGAACTAGAAAAATATTTCATGTAGAGATATTTTAATCAGCTGTGACTATACCTAATTTTGCTTAACTCTTTTTCCTCTGTCCCCCTCATTTCTGCCTCTTACAGAAAACACAGAATATTAATTTCTGTCACCTATTAAGTTTGTGCTGACTTTGAGAGAGCACCTTTCCACTTCTGGCCATTCTTAAACCTAAGAGACTACAGACTATACTTTTCACATTCACAGAAGTACAGGGTAGAAAGGTCATTTTTCAAACAACACTTTTCCTACTGTAATTGCCTTTTGTCTGTCATTTTTCCCTTGCTGATGGCCATTAAAAGAGAACTGACTGACTGATGTGGTGATGTTGGACAAACCTGGCTCTACAAATGACAGCTTGAGCCTAAACAGGTGAGGAATCCATCCATAGGGCTGGCAGATTAATTCTCTTATTGTTACCAGCCTCAAATCACAACTGCTCTGTCTTGAGACAGTGCAGTTGCTGCAGTGTGGCAGGTTTTCAGACAAACCCCAATAACCCACAGCAGTAGAGAATCTAGTTCTGATAACATGCCAGAATGAAAATGTCAAGATTAGACTGAGACATTTTACAGGAAATTAAATCACAGATATATTAATCTATAAAAAGATAATCCTTGTCCCTAAAAGGAATTTCCAACTCTATGTCATCTGCACAATCAAGGTTAAAGGTTCAGATTCTAGCGTAGGACTTTTCTTTTCTTTCGGTGTCACTAGTGATTGCTGAATAAGGATTAAGTAAATCTGTGTTCCAAAGGCTCTCCAAGAGAGAAAGAAATGAACACAGGGAAGGAATGCAAGATCCTTAGATCCTGAACTACATGAATAAACTATATGTCAGCTATAGATCACGAGCTATCTGAATCAATCGCATCATGGCAGAACAGATGTACTCCTTAGGTGAGACTACAGTGTTCTGTCAATGTAGCTATGTTGGGAAAAGTCTATGGATGTAAAATCCCACTGCCTGACTCACACAACTTGGCAAAATCTCTAAAATGGATATGGCAAACAAGAGGTTTTTCTCAGCTTAGCCTATGAGCTGACAATGGTAGCATGGCTTTACGAGCAAAGCTCTCCTTTTGCCACATATAATATATCCCAGGTAGGGAGGTCTGTCAACATGCATGAATACAGCACATATTTAGCAGAATCTGAGATAATAAATACAGGTAGGTTAAACAGCTTACTAACAGCAACATAAAAGGCATACATGGGAAGAATGGGAAAAAGACTCTGGAGAAGAAACATAAAAGACTAAGAGGGACCTTCCAGCTACTCTTAAGACTTTTCCTACATTTAATTTCTGGTAAAAATAAATTCCTTATATTTAATCTCTGTTATCATGCACAGCACATATAAATGTACGATGAAGGGAAGTGAGATAAGCTTGGTATTACTTTCTTTCTAGATTCTGCTATTTAAATTCCGTGAAATAACATGATTACTTGAATGCAGAGAGTTTCACTGAAGTTATTTCAAAATTAAAGTTATTCAGTAGCTACCATACAGAAATGATATCAGAATTCATTTGCAAGGATTTAAATCTCTCATCTGTAAACTGACAGTTAAATCCAGCTCAAGCTGAAAGCAGCCAACAGCCATCTGATGACTGTTCAATGCACTGTGTAAAATTACTTTAATTCAGTGTTGGATAATACCCAAATAAAAAAATGCATCTTCCCCAACTCAATGAGTGACACTTTTACTGAGGGTATCACCATTGAATCTTGCGTCCCCTTAGACAGCTCCTCCAGCAATTGGCTTTTTGCCTAGTGAAACTGATAGGCATCAAAGTCATAACAATTCAGCTGTGTCCCCACTACTCTCTGTAGTTGTGGCCATACTGAGCATCACTGCCTTCATTGGAGCACTGTGCAAATTTAAGCCTTGCCCACATGGAACGTGTTAAGTGGAAAAGTATCGTTTTGTATTTTAGCTCCAGTCTAACACACCAAGGTCCCAGCCAAATTCCAAGGGAAAGAACAATTCAAATGAAGATGATGCATTTAAAAAGAAGTGTATTCAATTACTGGGCAGTCTGCCATACATTGAACAAATTTCCACTCCTGTACTTGTTCACCCTCGCTGTGCTCAGAAACTGGGAGCTGTAATATCAAACCACTGTAACCAACAGAAAATAAGAAAATTCTGTGTTTCTACAAGCCTAGAAAAATCCCTTAGATGTCCTTAATTTTACCAGTGTTTAGTGCTTAGAGTAAATTACAGCTAACATTTCAGAGTTTCCATGTAAGTGTCAAAAACAAGGCCCAAATAACAGAGTAAACTTGCAAATGTATCTACCTGTGCATTCAGTAGCCTAATCTTTAACAATGATGTCTTGCTCATTTGCAATACCTAATTATACTGGCAGAATACAAAACAAAACAAAATAGAACAAAACCAACAAAAAAAAAACCCCAAACAAAAAAACCCCACAAAACAAAGAAAAAAAAACCAAACAAAACCAAAAACCAACAAACTAAACTAAACTAAACTAAACTAAACTAAAATAAAATAACCCTCCCACACGCCACTACCTCATATTCATTAATAGGGTCTGAATCAATATTAACTAGAATAAATGTCAAAAGTACACTTTTCAGAACAGCACACAGGTAGAAACAGTAGTGCCAGCTTCTCTGCCTTTGTAGTGAGTGCCACATATATTCTCCAAAACAGAAACCAGAGGGCCTTAAAAAAAATTTAAGTTACATTTGAATCTAAAAGTCTCTAAAAAATAATGGTCCCCAATATCTCCAAAATGAAAAGGTTTATTCTTATACTAATGCTTTTACCCTCCTATTTAATATTTCCTAAACTTTTAATCTAGTTTAACAACAATCTTATTCCCACTGGATTTAATACACTTTCAAGCAAGTAAATACTATCATCAAGACATATTTATTTAATGTTTTACTAGAATTTAAAAGGTAAGCATTACCTGGTTTGGTTTTTTTTGTTCTCTAGGAAACAGTAATTTATAGGCTTCTTCAGAATTTGAATTCTGGAGCCATAGTGGCCTCTATTGTTGCCATATTAGAACAGCATGTATCACAAGTGTAGTAAATACACTACTTTTAGACATTTTTCATTCTTTGAAAATACATCAGAATAGTTCTTGTAAATTGACCAATCACCCTGGCTACAACTTACAGACAAACTTTTAAAGACATTCCCATGATAATTTACATCCTCACACATCCATCTAACTTCAGATCAGTCACAGACATGCTAAGCTTTGTTGTCAAGAGATACCGGTTTCTGCTTTTAAAATTACAAAGGATGCGAGGCTCATAAAAATTTCTAAATGTGCTGAGAATATCAGGAAAATCACAGAAACTAAAAGCAATCTTTTCTTCTTGCTAATCAAATGATTGCTTGTGTGAAGATGAAAGGTGGAACTGCATGCAGCTTTAGCCATCAACAAACATTGAACAGATTTTAGCTTTTACTCTAGACTTTTCCAGTGCTATAAACACCTCTATTAATAGAAAAATTGATACTTTTTCCCCAAATACAGTTTAACAAAACTTAAAATATACAGTATAAATCTGCTTTAAAGACCACATCTCCATCTGTACACTTACTGTTCAAGAACCCTAGAGGATCCTTTATATGAGATATCTAGTTTTTAGATGAATAAAGTTAGGCAAGATGAATGTCACACTTTTCGATTAAATCTGAGACCAATTTACAGAAAAACAATGCAATAATTACTCCATAAAAATGCCCAAATGCAATTTATGTCAACACTTTATATACCAGAATGAGTTTTTCATCATTGAAAAGTTGAGTAGTATCTAATTAAGAGCAGGTTTTGCCAAACGCTATCAGGAGAGAATTAACATGATGCACTGAATTTCAGTTCTATGAAGTATTGAAGTCTGCCATTAAATATTCTACTGAGAATAGACTAAAACTCAATTCCCTTGTTCCCTTCCGCTTCAGGAAGCATGACTGATCTTCCTAATTGTCACTATTACAAAGTGATTTATATTCCTTGTGATTAACATTATATGACAAAATCGTTTCTTTTCCCAAATTTTGAGCCACAAATATTCTCCATTATTATACCATTCAACTCATGAAACACGAAGCAGTCTTTTGCACAAAAGAATGGGACTAGATGTTTAAGATTTCATATTTTACAGCCCCAAATGTTACTAATATTTGGGGAAAATTAATATGAAATAATAAATATTAGTAATTATTTCATATCTGCAGTTAAGTTTGCATGTATTTTTTGATTGACATTTTGGCAAAAAATAAATTTTGATATTGCAAGCATCTAAAATGAGTACAATGGGCTTTTTTCATCAATAGTCAAGGATGTGATGAATGAACCTTGAGTAACATGAACGTTCAACTTAGAAAGCAGACAAGCTGAGTACAAAGTAATCCAAGATGCTGAAGTATCACTGTTCTCATATTTCATTGCCTTTGCAGCAAATAGATGTGGTACATGCACTGTAAATGGGCAACTTTTTCCGTGACCTGAGCAGATCACTCTGCCAATCTCATATTTTATGTGGATGCAAAGCTGCCAATTTTATGTGAAATTCAGACTGTGAACTTTTTCAGTTGTATACTTCCTTGAAATCTCTTAATCAGCAAAATAGAGTAACAATCAGCCAGGAGGTAAAAAGAGAACAAAACAGAAAGACATGTATGAGCTATTTTCCTTTGATAGATGTTTGTTCTCTTTCAGGTACCAGTGAAGAAAAAACTTAAAGCAGCTTCTAATGGTAAGGCTAACCGGAAATGGAAGTCAGTAGTAGTGATTTGTATATGTCAAGATATATGTTTGCCTGCTATCAGTACCCCGCTACTTACCCTAAAGAAGGATGATACTAGGTTTAGTTAGATAATTCAGTAGAAATTGTTAAATTATTAAACAATAAGCATTATTGAAATAAGCACTGGGGTTGTCTCCTAAAAAGTTACTTTTTCCTTGCCCTTCCAACAACAGATTTAGTAGATGTGACAGAATCATAAAATGGCCCAAGCTGAAAGGGACCTGTCAGGTTCCATCTCAGAGGCAGGAGGAGAACAACTAAGGTTCTGCAAATCCCCTCAAGGATTATTTATAAACTACTTGAATCTGGAAAAGGTAAACAACTTGAGTTTGGAAAATGCAACATATTGGCAATGTGGGTTCTTATTGGAAACCTGTACAAGAAGAAGGAAAAGGAGAGAAAAGGAAGACAGGAAAGGAAAAAGAAAAGATATGACCACCCTTGGATCCCACCACAACGATGGACTTGGTAATCCTCTGGTGGTGGGCTTGCATGTGGCTCCTCCGGTGGTGGGCACACATGTGGCTCCCTGAGTTAGCACCTTTTATACAGTCCAGTCCCTTGAGGACTTTTGTAACTCTTGGTCTGTTGCGCAGGCACCATTGTCGGGGGTGGTGGTCGTAAGCCCCTTCCTCAAATAGACTCTGTGAGTTGTCTTGTCTGGCAACACAGAACAGCCCATGCTCCAACAGGCAGACCCTTCTGCTTCCCTGAATTAAACACTTAACTGAAGCTATCTTTTGTTATGGAGAACTTGCCTTGCCACAGTTCTGACATTAACTCCTTCAGTCTGTCACAGGACCTGAAAAGATCATCTGGTCCAACATTTTTTGAGGACGGGAACCTAGATGAGATTACCTCAAAAACATTCAGTAACGGGGACTCTACCATGTTGCTCGGGAGCTTGTTCTATTGAATGATTGTTTTCACTGTAAAAAATTCCTTTCAGATACCATGATGGATCCTCTCCCAATACAACTTGTATCCATTGCCCTACATCTTCTACATGTGGCTTTCTTTCGAAAAAGAGCCTCCATCCTCTTTGCAGCTACCCTTGAAGTACTGGAATACTGTGATGAGGTCCTCTCTAAGCCTTTCCCAGGAAAAAAAGACCTAATTCCTTCAGTCTTTCCTCACAGGGCAGGTTCTTCAGCCTCTTAATCATCTTCATGCCCTTGTTTTGGACCATCTCCAGTCTGCAACTTTTATGAACTGTGGGGACCAGAACTGGACACAGTACTCCAGCTGTAGCCTGACAAGTGCTGAGTAGAGTTGAATGATCAAGTTTCTATCATCTCTGCTAGTATCATCTCTGCCAGTGCAGCCCAGGATCCAATTTGCCACTGCTGCTGCAGTAGCTCACAGCTGACTCATTTTCAGCTTCTTGTCCAGCAGGACCCCCAGATCCTTTTCAGCAAGACTGCTCCCCAGCCACACAGATCCCAGGTTCTACTGGGCTGTTTGGTTATGTGATCCCAGGTGTAGGACATTGCATTTGTCTTTTTGTTAAACTTCATACTGTTCTTACTAGCCCACTATTCCAGCAAGTCCGAGTCTCTCTGTAAGATGACTCTCCCTTCTGCCTTGTCCACCTCACCACCCAGTTCAGTGTCACATTTGGTGGGGGTGCTTTCAATCCCATCACCCAGATCATTTAGGAAGATGTTGAACAGCATAGGGCCCAGTATCAATCCTAGTGGGAACTTACTTGTGACGGTGTGACGGCCTGAGTAAAACTCATTGATCACCATGAAATCACCAAGATATATTACTCTATTAAAAAACTGAAAATAGGTAGTAAGTGATGGGGAAAATATAAAACTGTAAGTTGGATAGCACATTACAAGAAAGGTTAATTTACAAGAACCTCCATCTTTAAAATGTCTGTAGGGTATTGTTGAGCAACTAATAGGTTTTTTCTGAAGAAACAGCACTTTTTCCTCACTAAACTCTAAGAAGTGCAACAGTAGAGATGGTGTGGTGACCTGATTTTAGATATTTACAGGCTTTTTTACTTTTTTTCTGTTAATTCAGTTGAAACAGAACTTCAGAAGACAGGATTTAGTATGAGGACTTTTTTTTTTAATTAGTCAGATTCAGAGGTCTGGGCGTGTCATTTTCATTTAAAAGAGTTAACTAAACATTTTTTGCTTTTTAATCCATCTTCAGACTTGTTATAAATTTGTTCTTCAACACAAAGCATCTGCATAGCTCTCATTTTCCCCAGGTCTTCATGTGCAGCAGGAAGGCAGAGCTAAGCTGAAACACAACTTTGTGCTTTCGATGTTCAGAGGCTGCTAGAAGTTGCCCATCTTTCTCAGAAACGCACAGCATCCTTAGGGTTCTGTTTGCCATTCCAATAGCAGAATTAAGAGAAGACAGATGGTAAGAGAAAGAATTAGAGCTGGAAGCAGCTGTTATCCAATCTGCTTCAAGAATACAATTGCTTATATAGACTTATTCAGACAAAGCCAAAAAAGGAAAACGTATTTTTCACCCCGGAACACCAGCTGGTGTCACTGCTACAGTCAATGTAACTGTACTGCTTAGAAAAATACATATTAGAAATTGCATCAACAGGAAAAAGGACAGAAATACAAGTAATACAAAAGTCTCACTCATTCTACCATAAATCTCAAAGAAACTGGATTTATGTAAATTAAAATTTACGTATAAATAAGTTTTAGCTTTATAAGTGTTTAACCCTTGAGCATTCTCATTGGTTTGCTATCTTACAATATTGCTGTGAATAACTGATGAAGGCATTGATTAAATCAGTATGATAGTGGTGATGAAGAAAATTAAAAAAACAATATTGTCTATACCAGATAAAGACACATTTCCAAACCTCTGTCCCACAGTGATGATACTTTCCATTAGTGCCCATGGAAAGTCTAATATTTTTCTCCTTAGTAACTAGAAGAAGACTCTCAAATCCATGACTCATATAAAGAATGGTGATCATCAGAGATTTTGAGCATCAAAATATCCAACTGAAATAAACCCACACACAGTGCAAGGGTAAAGAGAAGGTAAGAGTGTCTGCCTCGTTATGGTTATCTGAACCAGGACCATGTCAATGCAAAATGGGATAATAAGTAGTGGGGCAAGCAGTAAACAAGAACTCACAGAAACACAAATCTAGCAGACAAGGGATAACAGAAAATGCCAAAGACCAAAAATCTCCAGTCACTAACCAATGGGCTGTTAAGAACTACAGGCATTGCTTTGGAGAGGGCTGACCTGGACTTTGTAACAGACAAGAGGCGAGAACAAGAGGAACATGTGGATTTGGGCTATTTGAGGGGGTTCTATGGGACTATGTAAAACTTACAAAAGAAATTGCAGAGGAAGAGGATTGGCGAGGAATAAGGCTGTGCATGTGTATTCACTAGCAAACACCAAGCTGCACCAAGCGGCAAGCAGAAGGCCATGAAGGGTCTTGACAGGTGTATTGGTCAGGCAGAGGGTCCCTGTGCTGGTATTTGTGGAATTCTGAAAATGTGGTGTACCTGTGTGACAGGCACTGTGCGTCTGCACTGTGTGTCTGCAGAGAGCACCAAGCTGCGCAGGTTGGTGAGTAGGGAACCCATGGGACAAGCAAGTAAGAGAGATCTGGGCACGGGTATTGGGTGGAAAGAGGAGCCCTGCTAGTGCTCAGAGGATCCACAAATGTGCTTGTGCTGGTGAACCTCATGAGTGTCATGTGCATGCTGTCACTACTGAGCTACAGCACTAGGGAGTCCTACACGTAGGTGCCATTTAAGGCAGTGCCTTGTAGTCAGCATAGCCAGCCTTGTCAGTGTCCTGCGTGTGTCCATGTGCCTGTATCTCCGGGATATGCACTTTTCTTCCCTAGTGAACAGTTCACCCTGAGACTGACCTCCCTGGGTCTCTGAGCCCTCAGGTCTCTGAGCTCCCAGACTGGCCATCAGCAAATGGGCAGGAGGAAACCCCGGGCTTGAAGCTGCTGGAAGCTGCAGTCACTTCTAACATCTCTTAACACACATGGTCCCAGAAACCTCTTTTAGGAGCTAAAAGAGCTTGAAGCATCTAACTTGAATGTTGGCTCCCATACTGTAAGATGAGCAACAAGCTGCACAGCCTGCTACTGAGCTGCAAAACCTTTTGGAAGCAAGCAGTAGAGGGAGCAAGTTGGTCAGTTCAGTAGATCATTTTCTCAGTAAGACTCATTAGAAAATAAGAGTTCCCTCTAACTATCCTTTAATCATTAATGAGGGAAACAATCCACAACAGTCCACTATTTCCTGAGGGCCCACGTTTAGGGCTGCATCTTAGTTAGATGAAAGTATGTGCTTGCAGACTTGGGTCAGGTACATAACCTCCAGAAAGGGGAAGCATATCAGAAATACTCAGCCTGGCATTGCCTTTTTCAAAAGCACACCTTGCTGTTAGGAACTAGGAATCAGGTTCCCTCTGGAGGTCAGATAATGTGAGCTAAGCCTTGTTGAGTATCATTTGCAGGTAATCTTTATTGAATCCAGAGTCCTCAAGACCAATTAAAGCAAGAACTATGGTATCTTAAGTAGTCATTAAACCTCCGAGGAGGGGGATGATGATGGGTACAGCAATAGGACTGAAAAGGACTAAAGGCTCACAGAATGGGGGGAAAAAAACCCTCTTATTTTTATTTAGTTAGTTTAATGAATTTAAGCTCTTGAAGATACTACTTTTGCAGTCTGCCTTAGGCTGAGGCTAGAAGGATGTCAGCACTGGAACGACAGAGCACCATGTAATAGCTGCAAGTGAAAATAAGCAAAAAAGTTTTCTCCAGAAATAACTGCACCCTTAAAACATTAGATTGGCTGAAATTCTTACCACGACACAAAAATGTCTCTAGGGGATCCCATTTTTCCTAAGATCACTGACACTATTGCAAAAATGCTAGTATAGCAAACTAGAAGAAAATGCTCTCTAAACATGATGGATTGTTGTTTCTAGGCAATTTTTCAGAAGCTGTTTATCCTCTATCTAGATATTCATATGACATAGAAATAAAAGTTTGAAATATAATTTTAGTCTCTGTTAACCCACAGTAAATGTTCCCCTGGGGATATTTTAATGCTCTAGTATAATTTAATAGAGAAAGACAAACTAAACTAAAACAAAGTTTAATCTGTTCTTCTACATACTACAATTGCTTTGGTTGAGATAATTTAATTATTTTTAATTGCAGTTTAAATGGCCATAATGATATAATTTTCAATATTCAATACATGATTTAAACTATTTGCAATAGAATTTTGACCATTAACACCAGCTGATTAATCTGCTTAACAACCACCAACTGCTGAGCTTATTACAGCATATGACAATAATTCATAAGATTTATTATGTTTCTCATTAAGACCAAAGCAGACAAACAGTTTTCAGTTTTTCATTCAATGCTTATTTTTCTACTATATATAAAAGAAAATATGATAGTATTTTGTGCTGTAAAAATAGGTAAAAGTAAAGCAACAAATTATAATGTAAAGAATCAGAAGTAGGAACTAGGAAACCAATTTTAGGGGAAAATCAAGATTAAAGCATAAAAACCCTCACCACAGTTCTCCTCACATAAAGTTCAGAAAAAAAATGCTTCTATTCAAATAAGAATGGTGGCATTTTTCAACTGTAAGCCAGCCTGTCCAAAATAAACATCTTTGTATAATACCTTTGACTTCAATGTCAATCAGATCCTCTGATCTCTGGGTCATTGGAGTTTCTTCAAGTCCAACTTTGGAGACTTAGACTCCTGACTCCAAGAAGACTGAGCAGTGATACTGAAGTGACAAATGCCTCAAAACATCCCCTACTCTTGGGGAGAACTTCCAAAGGTGTGAAAGTACTACTTATCTCACAGCCACCATAACTTAACAGCCTCTCCTGTTAGCACACGTTTTAACTGGCAATTCTTAAGAAGGAATGCATAACTCAGTGGCCTGAGGTGCTGAGTCACAGAGC
>NW_010160481.1:9951-21458 GCF_000695765.1 Mesitornis unicolor | reverse complement strand
ATTCCTGCTAGAGAAACGGAAGCCTTAGATTGGAAGACAGAGGGGGCAGCTATGGGCAATACTGGCGACATGTGAGCAGCCAAGTCTGCTTGCAGCTCTAGGCAGAGCCCTTGGTCACGCACGGTGCACGATGGTTTGGAACTGCAGGGTCCATCTGACTACCAGAAACATCTACCATAGATGATATGAAGCACTATCAGCAATGGTAGATAAGATAATAAGATCCTTTGGAAAAGAAGTGCCCTTGAATCCATACAAAAAGCAACACTTCACTCTCTCCCCACAGGCCCCAAACAAAACCAAAAACCCCAAACAATAACAATAACAATAACAGCAGGAAATCAGAGAACCAGCTACAGAGAGAAGAAAATTTCAAGTAATTAGGAGAATAATACATTATTTTCTCTTTAATCCTAACACACATACTTTCTATCTCTATGCTTCTACTAGTCCTTATTTTAGAAATTCTGCTAATTTTTAGAGCATTTTGGAACTAAAAAATTTGCTTTTTAAAATAAACTATAGAGAGATTTTTTGTGACCTTCGTGCACTTCTCCCAGCTTCCTAAGCAAATTCCCCTCAAACCATAGAAATACTTAACCCAATTTTCTCCCAAGTCATGCCATAGCTGCTCATGCCACTGTGGCAGACCCACAGCCCTTTTTCTTCAAGGCTGCGGCAGCTAAAAGCCTCAGGAACAATTTCTCAAGCATCACCTAACCCAGGTCTGTTGTAATCCAGTCATTCCAAACCCATTGGGCATCATCCATCCATTTGTGAAGAACATCAATCTATTGACCATTCTGATTCCAGTCAGGAAATACTTGAAATCACAAAGGCAATGAAATGGTATTGAAGATGACCTTTTGTAATATCTCCTAAAAGTCTATTTTTAGCTTACCTTGAACAGATCAATCCTGAGTAGCTTGTATATTTAATCTCAATGGGTGTTGCATCATCTTCCTTATCTTCCAGAAGAACATTATGTATTTTATTCAATAAACAAAATGCAGTTGTCCTTTGCACAACTCAAAAACATCTGAGTGTGCCAACATGCCATTCACTTCAGCAAAACTTCACATAATAAAAAATGCATTCAGAAAGCTAGCATACTGGAGCCTCAAAAATTAAAATATAAATGGTACCACTTCATTCTCATATTCCCTGGGCACCAAAGTAGTGACTATGGCTCTTAGAATAAACCTAAAACCATTCTATCTATCCACAATGCATGCCCCAAATAAGCATAATTGGATCATTGGCATGGAAACAAAGAAGGATATGCAGCGGATACATGCTGCCTTATCAAGTATTTTACAGATCCAGTTATTATAAAGTCTTCATTACTTTGTTTTATTAAATAACGTAACAAATGTTATTCATAATGTCAAAAGTATCACTGTTTTGAAGTAAAGATCCACGTAAAAGTAAAATCTTTGCCACTACTTTCAAATTACAAAGAAGTGACTTTTAATTTCTTGTCAACAGTCTATGTGAATAAAATATATCCCAGACTCGAGGACACTGTAATAAATGGATAGAGTCTTAAAGGTGCATCAGTGGATGCTGAGACAAAAGAAAAATATGCCATGATTTTTAAAATAATCTTAAACTTTGCAGCTCCACACCAGAATCTAAGTAAAGCTTGATGGATTTGAGTGCACAGTTTAAAAATTAAAATCAAACCCAAGCATTCCTCACTTTTCGCAGAATATTTTATATAACCGAGAAAAACCACTAGAGGGCAAAATGTCCATTGCTAAAAGCATAAGTGAGCCAGGCACCTTTCTATGAAGGAGAAAAGAAATGGGAAAAATCCCCCAAAGGAGCTTTTTTTCTTCTTCTCCCCATCTGCTCCCCCATCACTCCCCCAAAATAAACAGAAGCTTGTAATCAAAGTATCAGTAAATAATACAAACATTGTCCTTTAACCTCTATTTCTGACAGGAGATCATTAGATGACATTTCTCATGAGGTCAAATCTGTGCTGTTGCTGCTTCTTTTTTTTACAAATCGCTACTTTCTGCAAACATTTAGGTGTTCTGAGAACTAAAACTTTTGGTTTAGGATATCTGGAAATAGCAGAAAATTAAAATTGCTTAGGTCTGCAAATTTACTAAAGTGGAGAAAAAAGTGTAGCCTAGAAAGACACAGGAGTGATACCTTTATTAAACGCTAACTTTCATTTGGACAGATGTAAGAGTAAGTACACACAGTGTGCTTTTTCAAAGATCCAGCTGTACAGCTAACTTGCATTTATGACCTTTATTACTGCAGTAATAGATCACTTTACAGTCATCAGTGAGCTTATGCACAAAATAAGGAGTAAGGAGTAAGCATACCAAGTAACTTCCAAGTGACACATTAAAATATGAGACTAAAATCATACCAGCACAGAGCTATTAAAGCTATTGTGAAATCAACTTTTAGGTGTCTTTCTCTCCAGTTGAGTTACAGCTATAAGCTGGGATGCCAAGCATGACAGAGAATACATGGGGAAACTGATGCTAAAAGGTAGAATCACGCAGCAGCACAAGCTGGGGGCTGCCTGGCTGCAAAGCAGCTCTATAGCAAAGGACCTCGGGGTCCTGGTGGACACCAAGTTGAACATGAGTCAAGAAGGTGAATGGTATCCTGGGCTGCAGTAGCCAAAGTATTGCCAGCTAGTGGAGGGAGATAAATCTTTCCTTCTAATCAGCACTGGTGAGGCCACACCTGGCTATTGTGTCCAGTTCTGGGCTCCTAAGTACAAGAGAGAGATCGTCTTATTGGACTGAGTCCAGTGAAGGACCAGTAAGATGATTAAGGGAGCATCTCTCCTATCAGGCTAAGAAAGCTGGGACTGTTTGGCCTTGTTATGGTTTAAGGGTTACCAGCCTGAAAGGGAAGGACAGGTGGTGTCTGTAGGACCCTGGAGGGTTCGATGTCAGTACTGTTCCCTCCCCTTTCCGGCCACAGCCTATAAAAAACCGAGGAGGCCCGAGGTTTTCGCAGGCTTTTCCTGGCTTTCCTGGGCTGCTTCCTGTCGCATCTCGGGACGGCTGGGCCTAGCTCCACGTGCTCGGCAGCATCCACCACCACCCGCTCCCGGCACCACTGCGGTCCCTGGTGACGAGTCACAGCAGTCACAGCGGCCACGAGGCACTGCTCGGACACTTCCACTCGGGACATCTGGGATCGGGTTTTGTATATAGTTAAATATCCCTTGTCCCTCATTAATTCTCTTTTCCTTTCCCCTGTTGTTTTTCATTAAACTTGTTGCAGTCTTAACTTCCAACCTTGTGCGAAGCACCTCTTCTCTATTCCCTTTTTTTTTAAAATCCTCCCCCTGGGAGGGTAGGGGACAACAGAGAGAAAATCCTGCTCTCTGAGCCTTAAACAGAGACAGGCCTGCAGAAGGGAAAGCTCAGAGGGAATCTCATCAATATATATAAACATCTGGAGGGAGGGTGAAAGAAGACATAGCCAGGCACTTCTCAGTAGTGCCCAGTGACAGGACCAGAGGCAATGGGCACAAACTGAAGCACACAGGTTCCCTGTGAACATCAGGAAACACTTTTTTACTGTGAGGGTAACTGAGCACTGGTGCCCGCTGCCCAGAGAGGCTGTGGAGTCTCCATCCTTGGCGATATTCAAAATCCGTGTGGACATGGTCCCGGGCAACTGACTCCAGATGTCCCTGCTTGAGCAGGGGGATTGGACCAGATGACCTCCAGAGGTCCCTTCCGACCTCAACTATTCTGCAGTTCTGTGAGCAACACTGAGAGGCACAGATGCATACAGTGGCTGTGTTCTCAGCTGCCCAGCAACAAATGACCTTCAGTTGGGAAAATATATAACCTTGTTTTTAAAAGATCTAGAAGGTGGCACTTTAAAGTGCAAGTGATAGGGTGGACGCTAAGTATAATGAATGGCTTCATAACTACATAGATAGTTTTCTTCAGTTTTTAACAGAGCATGATATTGACCTTGCAGATAACAGTAAGGCAAATAAAAGAAGTGTATATAAAGAAACTAAGAATATTGTAACAGAAGTGAAAGAGGATCTCAAGGAACCAAACATTTCCAAATTATAAGCACCAGGTGAACTCCATCCCAAAATTCTGGAAGAACTGAAAAATGAAGTTGCAGGTCAGATACTATGTATTTTAAGATAGTTTCCATAAGGGTACAGAACAAATATGAAGGAAAGCAAAATATATTACTTTTATTCAAGAGAAAAGAATAGCCTGGTAAATATAGACTTTTTCATATGACCCAAATAGCATGCACGGCTTTTGGACACATTTTTTCATCTACCTATAGACTCAATTTTGTTTGTTAAAAAAGTAACATGAGCTTTCAAAAAATGAAATTATTTTCCACAGTAGGGTAATGAAGGAAGAGCTCATCCATCTGGGCTCTAACACTCTGACATATTGAAATCTAGTAGTTTAGCTAAAGCAAATGAAAATTAATAGAAGCGTAACCCGAGCAAGGAACTGGCAGAACAGGAGACAACATCAGACAGGATTAACTAAGAAACTCCTGGGCTAGGTGATTGATTGAGGAAGCAAAGATCGGCTTTGGGCCTGATCTCTACAAATTTTAATTGCCAGAAAAGGAGTCCTCATTACTAATATCAGAGACACTAAAAAAAACACAGAGCTGAATGACCTGAAGGATCATGTTAACAGATATTCATCAATACTAAATACGTGATTTTGCACTAATAACTAAAAATATTTAAATTAAAACTTATTTTTAATTTCAGTTTTATTCTTATAATGTGACAACAGAAAGACCTGATCATATTTTTTAAACACAGGTTAACTAACATGATATTAATGTGATACAACTATCTAAAAGGCAAATGCAATACTGGCACATCATCATTAAGAATACAGTGACTGTCAGCTTAAGACATAACGAAAAAGGAAGAGAATTAGGGAAGAGCTGTTATGAAGAAAAGGAGAATGAAAAGCCTACGATAGGAGAGAGGACTAAAAGATCTCTGCTTTCCTAATCTACCAGAATGAAGGCTGAGGTACAATTTAACTGTTCTTTCTAAAATACTTCAGGGAAATAAACACTAAGGAGGAAGAAGAGTGGCTTCAACTAAGGAAAGCTGTCGGCACATATATAGCTATGAATAAACTGTCAAAGGGAAATTAGTAGAAGCCCTCAAGTAGCTTACCAACGGGAGCTGGGGAAGAAGGGGAAGGCAAGGGAAGTGCAAAAAACCGTACTATTGAGATGGGCTTTGATATACTTAAGAAAATAGTCCAGCTCTCTGCTATTGCAGGCACCATCCACAGAAAGACCCAAAGGCCTTTCTAGTCCCAGTCTTCTCTTGTGGGCATGCTCTGAGATCTCATAAGCAGAAGAATAAAGAAACTGTACTTATATAGGTCAGCTACAACCTAGGCATGTATCCATGCTTTGAACAGTCTGACAGTCTTGGTGAGTATTTGAACAGTTAGGCAATACCTGTACCAGTACATTGAGGAAATTTAGACATTTTATTAAGTTAAGCAGCAACAGAAAGAGCTGAGGTTCTCAAGTGATGCATAAATTTCAGTCATTGGCCTGTCAGGGGCTCTAGCCCGCAGTGAACTATGCATATGCACAATAAACTACAGCTACTATACAGCTCCATCATGATAAATCATTTAAATTGCTTTTCTGTTCCACTAGCCAAGCTAGCTAGGGCTCACTATATTGATGTCTGCACTGCACACATAGCAAAAGTATCTTTCCTATAATGAGAAAGAAATTCATAGCACTAGACAGTTACAGTAATTTTTGATTATTATAAACTAGTACACATGGGAAGTCACATCTCTCCTTTCTCAGAATGAAATTCTAGAAAACTAGCTCCTTGAAAAGAGATAAAAAACCAATCCAGCAACCCTGCCCCTCCTCCTACAAAAAAAAAAATCCAAAAAACTTCACCCAAAACAAAAAACCAAACAGGTTGAGGACATTGTGAGCTTAGACAACTTTGACATAATAGTAGGAAAAAAGAAGGAAAAGTCACTTAAGTACACTTACTAGACCAAGCAAATGAGTATCTCTATCCTGTTCTTATACTATGCTCATTACTGTAGTACTCAGGCTTAAGGGACAGAAAAACTACACCTTTAAGTAAAGGCATTAAAAAAATACCATAAATGAAAACGACTCTATGAACACAATCAAAATATTTCTAACATGAAATTTCTAACAAAAGAACTGAGAACCTTTTATCTAGGACTTTGGAATAGGAACTGAACAAGAATCAAGAAGAATTAAAAAGAAGCATTAAATGATTGTGCACCTGAAGGATATAGACAAGCCTTAGCAGTGGAACAAAAAAACTAAAATATTTAAGAAATTATTTTCTGTAAAATTCCTATACTGGCATTACCAGCTCAACAGAACTGTAAAAGAAACCAAAGGAGGTGAACTGGAGAAAAAATCCAATAACCATACACACAAAAACCAAGAGGTAATAGTTCTTCATTACCAGGACATAGCAGCACATATTAAAAGATAATAGGAGGGCGAAGTGACGGAGCAGCTGCTATAAGGAAAAGATTGAATTCAATGAATGAAATGAATCTATATTGAATTCAGTGAATCTAGTCAACAAATTCAATATAGATTAACAAATTGACAACAAAATATCTTGCATTTCGTGTATTGTTTATGAAAGCTGAAACAAATGTAACCATGCATCAGACTAACAGATAAAATTTAATACAGAAGCACTTAAATTTATCTAGTTAGATCTAGTTAGTTATATGTTACAAATAAAGTCTCTTCCAATTTATCTACATTTTTGGAGCCGTGTTTGTTTTATTTTATTGGTAATGTGAAGAAATACATTCCATTATAAATGCTAAGTAAATAGTCTTTAATGAGTTGTCACTTTACATAGGGCAGGAAATTGAATGCTGGCACAGTGAAAAGAAAAAAGAAAAGTGCTTCATAAGACCTGTGCCTAGTTAGAGAGGGGGAGCAAGAAGGAAACTCTGTCCTGTACAAAAGCTAGCAACGGGTTGTTAGCAATGGGTTTAATCTAAAATACCCAATATCTGGGCTTGAGAATACCTGGAATCAAAAGAGAGTCTGGGATTTCCCTCTTCTGTGCTGGTTTTCACTTTCAGATCATAGAAATGGAAAATTAGTCTGATGACTGTTTCCCACTGCTTTCTTCTCCTCAGCCTAACTTCGGTGTCCCTGTAAAGGTTTTATTTTCTGGAAAGAAACAGGTGAAACTATTCTGCACTCCCACATAAATCCTTCTTTTGAGAAGGTGAGGATGTTGAATTATGTCAAACTACCATCCTTATAGTGCAAAAAAAAATTATGATGGATAGTCATATGATTACAAATAGTCCTGTCACAAGGATTAGCAGATAATGTCTCATTGTAACAAATCAGCAAGTTACAGTTGAAGCAGACTAAGATAAAATTTATAGGAAATACCTTTTAACTTGCATGTCCTTTTTACATACTCAATATTTTACAAAAATAAGAATATTATTTTGCTTCATATAATTTATCCAGGTACGGAGATTTTAGGACCATATTCTTCTGAAAATTGTTCTGGTGGGGGTTTCTTGTTTGCTTGTTTTTCTAGGAATGCCCTCAATGAATCGCTGCTTGGTTTTGGTCTTTGGGGCATTTTTTTGGGAGATAGTTCACACAATAGAGCTGTCTCCAGGCCCACTGAACACAAATTTATGATTATGCTTGACACAAGTCTTATTGTTTCCTAGATCTTTGATATAGAAAAGTAAAACTGTGAATGACCTTCACAGGATCTGAATGGCAGATTGGAAGTCATTCTTTAACATCAATAAACCTAGCAAAGTAAAAGATTTTTGTAATGCCCTGGTAACAATATTAAATTTTATCACTGGTATAATTGCAGCATAGTACAACGTCTTCCTAAGAAAAATACATATTCAGAAATCCTTCGAATCTCTATCCCTCCCTGCTTCTTAATTTCTGTTATGTCTTACTAGTTTCCACTGCTTCAGCTGCTTCCTTTTGCCCACACCATGTCTATTTTCCCTGCTCCCCCATCTCCATGACTAATAAATCATGCCTTCATGGAATTATTTTGCACCTCTCTCATTGATCTTATTTGCTTTATCTGAAGTTTCCAGGGTTTCATTGTTTGCCAAGGTTCCATTAGCCACTGGAATCATCTGGCTCGACATAATAAGCCAGCCCAGGCAGGCTGCCTTTGCATTATAGCATCATAAAACTCTGCCAGAAGTGAGTGAAAAAATGAATTCATTTATTGCAGTATTACATTTTAGAGGTTATAGCAAAAATCTGCCATTTTTTGTGTGGGCTTTTTTTTTTAAATTATGTGGCTGTTAAATCAGCTAGAATTATCTGTTATTACAATTATACAACCATATAAGGTTAAAACGTGTATTACTGTAAAACAAGGTGTTTAAACAAGGTTGAAGAAACAGATTTAACAGTTAAAGTTATTATTACTATTTTTAGAAACTAATTGGATAGTTTGACCTTTCCTCTTTATTCCATACAACATTTCTGCTTTCCCATCTTTCTCTGCCACCCAAAAGCTAGTGAAGATGAGTGGGTCTCAGAAAGCCATACTTGTGCCATGGTACTATGCACATAAAATCAGTGCTTTGCTACAAGAAGCAGCAGAAGAGTCAAAGGTAGCTTGGAGGCAGCCTTTAGACATCAATTTTATAGAGTTTTAGTTGAAATTTCTATAGGAAACCTGGGATTATCTGAGATTCCTTGCTCTTGAACCTGAATGTTAAAATGGTGCTATAAGAATATGTATGAGGTGAGCAGCTCAAATGGATCATTGGACCATAAAAAAGCAAGAAAGAAGGGTCTGATTCTGTCAAGAAAATCCTTAAGTTCAGAGGAATTACTCATGAAGGACGGTGGTTGTCTGTTCCATAAATACAAGCTTCCACTGAATCATCAACTACACCATATGCCTTTCTTAATCTGATGTTTTAGCTTTGCATAAGGAACCTTGCTAAAGTTTAAATAAAAATAATTTGCCAAACCTATTTTTCTTTTCAGATTTCTCTCCATTTCGCTCCTTTTTGAATTCTAGGTGAAAGTGTACTTAAATATTTTGGACTGGGAGTGGGTTACCTAATGCACTGTTTCAGATGCTTCTGGATTCCACTGTGATCCATCACCACCTGTAAAATGGAAACAAGAACTTAACCGACTTCCACTTACCAGAAGTCTTCATGAATTCATGCTGTGGTGCACTGTTCAAGAAGTACAGGGAAAAAGAGACTGATGAATTCTGCAAGGACAGTAGACAGGAAATTAAAATTTTATTTTCTTGCATAAACACTAGTTCAGATAAGCATCACCAGTTTCAGTCTCCAAATCTGTCTTTGTTCCTATCAGAACTGATCTGCAAGACTTCAGACCCACTCCAGACAGATGAGGAGGGGGAATTCTCCTGTCCTTCCTCAGCCATATTGAGCTCATTTTCTTTAAATAATTTCCGTTAACATGAAGTTGTGCACTAAGCAGGAACAAATGACCTCCAGAGTCCTTTCCAACCTGAGTTACTCCATGTTTATGTAATAACCTTTTCGTCTTTTTTTTTTTCTTTAGTGAAAATAGCAAAAAACTGCTGACCTTGCTGATCATAACTTCATGCCTTGAGATCATAATCCATAGTTCCCTGAAGACACATAAGCCTGAAGTCTCTTTGGTGCTGTGACACATTTCCAGGCCCTCTCACGATGATAAAAATGGGTGGCAAGAGCAGAGAGGTTGCTGAAGTTTGTTTTAAAAGTAAACTTCAATTATAGATGAGCTCTTAGTCTGAGGGCATTTAATTTGACAATAAACAAGCAGCAATTTTTTTGACATCTAAATGCCAAGCATCATATTTCCAGCAGTTTGAAGCACTTACATGCATTGTTTTCATTCCCCCTACTTCCAGCTGGCAGTCCCACATGGATTCCTAGTGCAAAATTAACTATGACTGGCACAAAGCATATGCCTGCAGGCAAGGAGATTGGAAAAGGCACACATATTTTGCCTTGGCTGAAGCTTGTCTTGGTTGGCAACTTTAGTTACCTTCCAAGCTGGTCTTTCGCAGACTGTATTGGTTTATTTTGGAAATCAGACCCTTGAGTTTTAAATAAATTAGTGTAATATTTTTAAATTATCCACCTGTGTCTTTTGTCTAGCTTCATCAGATGATGTGTATTTTGTTGGCATTATTCTTTGTAATCAAATCCATACTTCATATTTTACAGTAGCTTTTATTGTTTGTATTGTTACAAACTAAAATCAACTGTTTTATTTTACATATAGAACAGAAAGATTATGGTCTTATTAAAAATCCAGTAACAGCCTGTTTGATTTATTTCTGTGCATAACAAAAGGCATATCTTAAAGAGGGAAGTGCTATTTGGGAAGTTATTTGGGGCTCTTTTCCTCCTGAATCAGTCCAATATTCTCCATTATCATGTCTACCAAAATACTAATAGTGAAAACTGAAGGACATGAGGACATGTAACAATTGAATCAACTTTGACTGCAACCATAATTCCTCACTTGCTGAATTCCCATGTGGTACTAGGTATATTCAAGGATATTACAGTCCCTGTATGTAGACACAGCTATCTGCTGTCTCTAAGGTATCAGATCTCCTGTAGAATAATCTCCTGATAATTCACTTCACACCCTATTTCTCCTTACTTTCCATTTCCTTCTTCTTGACTCAGTGCTCTAGGAAAGACACCTGCTCCATTGCAAGAGTATGTTACTCAAAACTGGAATTGTCACAGGTCCTTCCTCTGCTCTAGGCTTGTGGGACAACAAATTTCTCTGCCAGAAGAAAGGAAGCTGAATTACTAATTCTGATTTTCTGTGCTGGCTGTACTTATGACTGCTTCTGCCCTTCTGTCATAGTGAGACAGACACTGAGCATAGGCACTCCTTATTGCTTGAAAAAGTCCATGAAATCAAAATACACATACATACAAAGAATTAAAAACAGAGGCCTAAAGATGATTAAACCTGTCACAAACTTTCTGGTATCAAGTAAATGTGAAAGGTGCTCCCTCCACTTGAAAAATGAATATTGCTGTGATCCTTCAAGACAGATGCTCCCTCTAGAACCATCCTTTGAAGCAGTGCAGCCTATGAGCAAGCTTGCTAACGTGTGGCGTACTCCTGGCCTGACTCTGCCTACCCAGACTCAGTCTGTCCATACCATCATAGAGAGAAAGCTCCCTCCTCGTCATCTGTGGTCAAACCATTGCAGTATTAGCTTGACATATGCTGCTGCGAACTGTATAGAAAGGACTCAGCTGACTGATCTGTCATTTAAAAAATGTACATTTAGACTAAAACTGCTGACAGTCCCTTACCTACAACATTTGACATGATTGTGCTGTAATATAGTACAAGAGATTAATGTTTCAAGTTTAGTAGTCTTGATGAGTCCATACATTTCTGAATTAAGCCTGAAATTTCTTGGCCTACATTTTAAACTGAAT